>NC_056739.1:89005470-89313803 GCF_019279795.1 Protopterus annectens | reverse complement strand
TCACCTGGGCATCTGAGATGTCAGGGAGGCTACACTCGCTGGGATAGATATTTCTCCTTTGGGGGGGGGGGGGGATTTGCACTGAACCTGTCTGCCAGTATGTTGGCAATGTCTGTGGGTTCAGTGTATTTTTTGTCATTTTGGACTAACTCTGAGCATATCTGGGAGTTTCCACCCAGGTTTCTAACATAGCTAAAGGCGGCCTTGTGATTGTCTTTAGTGTCTTTTGCGATTTTTCTCTCAAAGTTGGCCTTGGATGATTTTATGAGTGATCGTAGTTTTTTGCTAGTACTGATCAGAGATGCCTTCCCTTTTGGGGATTTTGCTCTGTCATATAGCAGCTTCCTCCTCCTGTTATAAAGCTTGTTAATGGCTGTGGTCCACCAGACAGGACGCCTGCCTTTGGGGGAATGGGTCTTGGTTTTATTTGGGATTGCTTTATCCATGCATTCTTGAAGGTGTCCGTAGAAAGCATTTATAAAGGCTTTAGCGTTGTGGGCTGTGGTTTCCACTGGTCCAGGAGCCTTGAAGGATACCACTTCAGTCTTAAGAAGTGTGAAGTCAGCTTTTGAGAAATTCTTCACTGTGGTCTTTTGTGCTGGGGGTGGGGGAGGGATGTGGATTTCCAGTGAGATTAATTTATGGTCTGATCTCACCAAAGAGGGGTATACGTCCGGTGTGTAGCATTGTGTCCCCATGTTTGTGATGATCAGGTCTAGTATATTATCTCCTCTTGTGGGAGTGGTGACTAGTTGTTCCATCGCATTTAAGTTTATGAATTCTAGGAACCTTTGGGCTAGGGTGTTGGGGCTTGAGTAATGCTCCCAGTCTATGTTTGGGTAGTTGAAGTCTCCCAATATGATGGTATTTGGAGAGACATTTATAGTCTCCAGTGTCTTCAGGAAGGCTGAGTGGGGTTTCTGAGTTTGAGAGGGTGGTCTGTAGCATGCTACAAACTGTAGGGAAGTTTTGCCTATGGTTAGTTGCACATGGATGGTCTCCGATGCTTCGTGCATTGCCACTAACCTGGAGGTGTGGGTATCTTTGATGAATATGGATACTCCCCCTCCTTTTGTGATTCGGTCCAAGTTTTGTGGCCAAAAAGCATGATATGAGGTATAACCTGGTAGTGCTGGGGTGCTCTCAGGAGCCTTGAACCAGGTTTCAGTCACTGCACAGACATCGATGTTCTCTATACTGAGGAGGGCTTTGAGAGCATGCATCTTGAGGTTTAGACTTCTGGCGTTGAGCAGCATTACCCTTAGTTTTTTTCCACTTGTGTTTTCTAGGGAGGTGGGTTTGTCTTTTGAGCCTTGCCTAAAAAACGCACTATGTGGGTGGCAAGAGCCTTGGCCAATATCTGGAAGCCCAGGGGTGACAGCTGCAAGCTGTCCCTTGTGAAGCAGCGTGGCTTGTCAAGCATGTCATCCCAAGCAGACAGACATTGGATCCCCTTAGAATGACACCAGTAATTGAGCCAATTGTTATAGTCGATCATTTTGTCTTTGTAATGTGGCATCATTCTTGGTGAGGGTAAGATGCTGCTCAGGGTCAGGGACATACTGGCCTGGGCTACATAATCAGAGAGCTCCTCTATGTCTCTTTTCATGTAGTCCAGGGAGGTACGTCTCAGGTCATTCACACCGGCATGGACAATGACAGAGTCATATTTGTACTTGCTTTGGAGTGACCTGAGTGCTTGTGTTATGTGGCGGATTCTAGTGCCTGACAGGCAGCTTACTGTAACCTTTTCCTTGTTCAGTCTGGTGAGCGGGATGTCAGTGTGTCTGACTATGGAGTCACCTATTACAAGTGTATCAGGCATGTTTGGACTTGGGCTGTGACTGTTTGGCACACTGACTTTGTGAACGATGTGTTGCATGTGCTATGTTTTGAGGTAGTGGTTGCTTGGATGTCTACTTTGGAGGCCTCTGTTGTTTTGGTAGATTTTTAATTAGAGCCTCCGAGTATGTTTTTGTGTGTTTATGTTTGGTTTGTAGTTGTGATAGGTCTATGTGAGACTGGGCTTGTGGCGTGTGTGTGGTTACCTTCTCCTCCTGACTGGTTTTGCCAGTACCGAGTCGAGGGAGCTCAGCCTCCAATTTGGCTATATAGTTGCATCTCTCACATATATTTGTATTTGTTGAGAGGAGGAGAGGGTTGTCTGTGTACATGAGGCAGTTGTAACATTGCCTCAAGATTCTCAGATTCACCAGCTGAACTGGAGAGGATGCCAGTAATTTACCCTTCGACATGCTAGAATAGTGTAAGGGATTGCTGTGTAACTGAGTCAGAAAGGACCTATAGGGAAATGGGTACTCAAGGGGATTGTAGGCGGATGAAGTGCTTTCTTTTTGTTTAAGAGTACTTTACCTGTGTAAAAATGCTTTAGGAGCAAGTGCTAGGCTTTTCAGATAGAGAACAGACTGTTTAGATTGAAAGTAGAGCAGTTCTAAGGGAAAAACTGAAGAGCAGACTTAGCGGAGCCAGAAATAGTTTAAACTTGATTAACTGACGCTGCCCGATGCTGCGCTATGCCCGATGCTGCGCTATGTGCAACTTCTCGCTAAAGCGGGCTTTATAGCAGGGGTTAGAAAGAGCTAGGAAATGGCCCAAAACGGCCAATAAACTGCAAGTTGCTGGGCTGGAACCACTCCTTTAGGGACAAATAGGCTGCTCAGTGCTCCCCACTCCCACTGGTGAACAAAGAAGCTTCCTCCTATCCAAATAAGGATATGGACAACACAGGAACTATGACACAGCCCAGAGATCAGCAAAATCTGAAGACTGGACTATTCTAGTTCAGTAAAGGTGGGAAAACAAGGATATTTTTTTGTTTTTTGTTTTGTTTTTTTCACAAACTGATAAAAAATAGATACAGTAACAAACAGTAAATGCTTTAAATCGGCTAGCGCACTTGAGTGTGTAGCCTACCAGTTAATTTAAGCAAAAAACAAACTTTTAAAGTGCAAAATAGTTTAGAAACAAACAGAAATACAGTGAATCAACTTGCAGAGCTAGTTTAGTAATAAAAATTTGCTTTTTAGCCAAAATACAGCAGTCGAAAATAGAAAGCCAGAAAAAATATTTATAAATCAAAGGAAAGTCACTCTTCCACTCTCTGCTGCTTGTAGAACTCTGCAGGACACCACGAGGAGATGTGCTGAGTCGTATACAAGTGCAAAAGCATGCTAAAGCGGGCTTTATAGCAGGGGGTTAGAAAGAGCTAGGAAATGGCCCAAAATGGCCAATAAACTACAAGTTGCTGGGCTGGAACCACTCCTTTAGGGACAAATAGGCTGTTCAGTGCTCCCCACTCCCACTAGTAAACAAAGAAGCTTGCTCCTATCCAAATAAGGATATGGACAACACATGAACTATGACAGCCCAGAGATCAGATGCCCAGAAATCAGCAAAATCTGAAGACTAGACTATTCTAGTTCAGTAAAGGCGGAAAAACAAGGATATATATATATATTTTTTACCCCTTCATCTTATAATACAGCATCATAATATTAGTGATGTGCACTTACCCCATCATCTTACAATATAGCCTTATAATATTAGTGATGTGCACTTACCCCATCATCTTACAATATAGCCTTATAATATTAGTGATGTGCACTTACCCTTTCATCTTATAACATAGCATCATAATATTAGTGATGTGCACTTACCCCTTCATCTTACAATACAGCATCATAATATTAGTGATGTGCACTTACCCTTTCATCTTACAATATAGCATCCTAATATTAGTGATGTGCACTTACCCCTTCATCTCACAATGCAGCACCATAATATTAGTGATGTGCACTTACTCCTTTATCTTACAATATAGCATCATAAGATTAGTGATGTGCACTTATCCTTTCATCTTACAATAGAGCACCATAATATTACTGATGTGCACTTATCATCTTACAGTACAACATCATATTACTGATGTGCACTTTCCCCTTCATCATACAATATAGCATCGTAATATTAGTGATGTGCATTTAACCCTTCATCTTATAATGCAGCATCATAACATTAGTGATGTGCACTTATCCCTTCATCTTACAGTATAGCATCATAATATTAGTGATGCTTACTTACCCCATCATCTTGTAATATAGCACCATAATATTAATGATGTGCCCTTACCCCTTCATCTTACAATACAGTATCATAACATTAGTGATGTGCACTTATCCCTTCATCTTACAGTACAGCATCACATTAGTGATGTGCACTTATCCCTTTATCTTACAGTATAGCATTATAATATTAGTGATGTGCACTTATCCCTTCATCTTACAATACAGCATCATAATATTAGTGATGCACACTTTCCCCTTCATCTTACGATACAACATCATAGTATTAGAGATGTGCACTTAATCATTCATCTTACAATATAACACCATAATATTAATGGTGCGCACTTACCCCTTCATCTTACAATAAAGCATCATAATATTAGTGATTTGCATTTACACCTTCGTCTTACAATATAGCATTATAATATTAGTGATGCGCACTTACTCCATCTTACAATATAGCATAATATTAATGATGCGCACTTACCCCTTTATCTTACAATACAGCATCATAAAATTAGTGATGTGCATTTACCCTTTATCTTACAAAATAGCATCATAATATTAGTGATGTGCACTTATCCCTTCATCTTACAATACAGCATCATAATATTAGTGATGTGCACTTTCCCCTTCATCTTACAATATAGCATCATAATATTAGTGATGCGCACTTACTCCATCTTACAGTATAGCATTGTAATATTAGTGATGCGCACTTACCCCTTCATCTTACAATATAGCATCATAAGATTAGTAATGTGCACTTACCCCTTCATCTTACTGTACAGCATCATGATATTAGTGGTGTGCAGTTACTCCTTCATCTTACAATACAGCATCATATTAGTGATGTGCACGTATCCCTTCATCTTACAATATAGCATCATAATATTAGTGATGCGCACTTACCCCTTCATCTTACAATATAGCATCATAAGATTAGTGATGTGCACTTACCCCTTCATCTTACTGTACAGCATCATATTAGTGGTGTGCAGTTACTCCATCTTACAATACAGCATCATAGTATTAGTGATACGCACTTACCCCTTCATCTTACAATACAGCATCCTAATATTAGTGATGTGCACTTACTCCATCTTACAATACAGCATCATATTAGTGATGCGCAGTTATCCCTTCATCTTACAATATAGCACCATAATATTAATGATGCGCACCTACCCCGTCATCTTACAATACAGCATCAAAATGTTAGTGATGTGCACTTACTCCATCATCTTACAATATAGCACCATATTAATGATGTGCCCTTGCCCCTTCATATTACACTATAGCATTATAATATTAGTGATGTGCACTTACTACTTCATCTTACAATACAGCACCATAGTATTAGTGATACGCACTTACCCCTTCATCTTACAATATAGCATCCTAATAATAGTGATGTGCACTTACCCCTTCATCTTACACTATTGCATCATATTAGTGATGTGAACTTACTCCATCTTCCAACATAGCATCATAATATTAGTGATGTGCACTTTCCCCTTCATCTTACAGTACAGCATCATAATATTAGTGATGTGCACTTACCCCTTCAACTTACAGTATAGCAGCATAATATTAATGATGTCCACTTACCCCATCATCTTACAATACAGCCTCATAATATTAGTGATGTGCACTTACCCCTTCATCTTACAGTATAGCACCATAATATTAGTGATGTGCATTTACTCCTCATCTTATAATATAGCATCATAATATTAATGACGTCCATTTATCCCTTCATCTTACAATATAGCATCATAGCATTAGTTATGTGCACTTCCGCCTTCATCTTACAATACAACATAATATTAGTGATGTGCATTTACTCATCATCTTACAATATAGCATCATATTAGTGATGTACATTTACTCCATCTTAAAATATAGCATAATAATATTAGTGATGTACACTTACCTCTTCATCTTACAATACAGCATCATAATATTAGTGGTGTGCCCTTACCTCTTCATCTTACAATATAGCATCATGATATTAGTGATGTGTACTTACCCCTTCATCTTACAATATAGCACCATAATATTAGTGATGTGCACTTACTCCATCTTACAATATATCATTATAATATTAGTGATGTGCACTTACCCCTTCATCTTACAATATAGCCTCATAATGTCAGTGATGCGCACTTTTCTCTGCTGCAATCTGTCCATGCCATGCAGCCTATGCCACATATGTCTCTTGTTTGCAACAACACACTCAGCACCTGTACGACTACAGATATAAATAGGTTGCATTAATAGTGCCACCTAATGCATATCCTGTTAATAGCTGTCAAGACTAAAGTTGGGAACACTATCCCTACACCACCTTCCTAAAGTTATACAGTGCCACTGACACACCGCCGGCACCACCATACCACAGACTGTGGTACCATGGTTGCTGTCTGGTGACATCTGGACTTCTGCACAGCTGACTTTTTTGTTTGTCTTATCGGCTTTACTCGGTTATGGGTCACCACAGCAGAACTCCGGTCCGCTAATGATTGGCAGTTGATTTTTATGGTGCCGATTTGCCAGCCTGGCGGCCAACCTTCAGCGAAGGCAAGCCCATTCACGCATGTCTTTCAGAGGCCACTCGACCGCAGGGAGGACATGCATACTCCCCACAGAAGGCACTCCAAACGAGAATTGAACAGGAGAACCTCTTGCTGTGAGGCAACAATGCTACCACTGTACCATTACTACTTATGTAATATCACTGAGTTCTTAGCAAAGCCCACCATTGACACATGAACCATTAAACACCCGCTCTTTGATGGTTTTTTTACACACATCATTTTTGTACTGCATTCTACTGAGCCACAAGGCTATATCAATATGCGTACCATCTATCATCTAACTAAACCATATTCATGAATGTTCTCTTCCACACTCTTAAATACTCACAAGTCTATATAGACTAAAATTCTTAGCAGAAAAGAACAGGCTTGGCTTGTTAATTTGGGTGCATTATGTGTACCTGTTCTAAATTAATTTTCTTTAATCGCAATCACAATCCAGTCACTGCCCTTCATATTTTAAAATAACATATCTGACATAATGGCGTATGTTTTAGATATTATTCCATTAATAAAAGTTGGTATTTATTTGTTATTTGAAGCTTGCTATTCATGGTTTTGTCAAGTTTTAGTTTTGTATTGTATATTTGGATAGGATGCAAGCGTTCTTTTTCTTTTGTTCACCAGATGGCAAGGTCTTTTTTTGTTCTTATTTGCAATATATATTGCAGTTATTATTTTTTTCACTTTTGAATATGCAATATATTTTCTATAATGGTATATAATTTGGGTATTTATTTACCATAAAGTGCTGGAACTTGTATTAGGTGTGTTGTGCTTAGCTTTCTGCATTTTTTCCATTGCCCACCAGATGGCAGTGTTTCTTTCTTTACTTTCTGATGTACCCATTGATGGTAAGTACAACTTAGTTTTTGATTATAATTTAACTGTTTAAATATATGACATACATTTTTCTACCTTTAAAATACAATTTGTTCATAGGTTCATAAGTTTATAGGTACTTACTAGTCTAATGATCCAAGAATCCTAGCCATGTACTCCCACTAAGTTTCTAGCCCTAGCATTTTTAGTATGATTAACCCAGTTCCCCTTGTATTATGAATATGAATAACCCAGAGACAGGTGGACATTTGCATGGTACCCCTATCCGTAAGGAACAAGGGTGTCACTTCAGGGGTGAACTTGCAGTTTCCCATCCATTCATTCAGGCTTTGCTAGAATAGAATGAGAGATGTACTTTGTTACATGGAAAGGAAGATGATTCTAGGGAAGTGGTATTCTCTGTGAGATGTGTCTGTCTCTCCAGCCATGTTCTATTTAAGTTGCATAAGAGATTGATGTCTCTTCAGTGGGTATTTTTGCCCTACTGGACTTGCAGATGTGTAGCAGATCTGAAAGGATGGGGCTGATAGTTGCTCTGTTAGTGAAGCAAAGATCCCCCTCAGTAGCTTGTAAGATACTGAAAAGAGGGACAGGGCTTTAAGATGATCAGTATAGCTCGTAAAAATGTGTCAAGTGTTTGGTCAGGTAGATACTGAAAGGGTCATTATACTCAGTGATTGCCTAATGAGTGTCGAATACAGTAGAATGATCACTTTCCTGGACATGGATTTTACACCTTACTAATCAGCTGTGCAATGAAAAAGGGTTTGCTTGCAACAGCAGATATGAAATGTCCAAATGGGTGTTCCGGTTCCTCGCTACTGAGTCAGTGTTCAGAAGTGTGTTGATGTGATAGTTTCACAGAATATCGTGCTTTCTGAAGGATGCCATTATACATTTTTTGGCATTTTGTTTTAGACTGTGGCTTTGATACCAGCTATATGTTTGGGAAAGACCTTCTTGAAGGATTTTGTTATCTTCTGGAGAATTTATGATGGCACCAAGTTTACAGTCACCTGCAAACTTGGTCAGCCATGAGCTCTTGACAGTAGCTTTGACCTTCAAGAAGCTAATGCTAAAGAGAAGTGTTCAAGGACCCAACCCTGAGCTGCACTAGTAATGGGTCTTTTAGAGAAGGTAGATGGACCCACCCTAATTTCCTGAGTTCTATTCGTGAGACAGTTTGCAATCCAATGAGTTAGATAGGGATTTACATTTAGCTGTATGAGTGTATCAATTATTCCTGAGTGGGGGATGTGTCAAAGCCTTTGAGAGATCTGGATATGAGGTGTGTACAGATTTTTCCTCATCTAATGTTTCGGTAACCTCTTAAAGAAGTCAACCAGATTAAGTAGGCAGAATCCACCACTGACAATTCCAAACTAGCTTGAGTCAAGAGTCTGCCGGCTGCCTGTGCCTTTATTTAATAATTTAATGACTTTTTCCATATCCTCACAGATGAGGCTGGTCAGGCTTATTGTTCTGTAGTTGCCCATGCTAGTTGATGCCCCACCTGTGTGCAGGCAGATGACTGTTGTAGTCCTCCACTCATCCAGTATGTACCCTAACTGGAGGCTGATATTAAAGAGCCTCTGCAGGGGCTTGATAGGTCTTGTTTCAAGTTGACCACTAGGTTATCAGGCCCCACAGAAGCAGTGCTCTTGTTCTTGGATAGTGTTTTGAGGACTTGTTCCTAGGAGATTTAGGGGGTGGCAGTAGATGCTGGTATGTGATCTGGGAGTGTCTGGGAGGACAGGGGGCAACGTTAAAGCTACTATTGGCTATGTCATCAGAATTAGTGTATGTGATATCATTAGCTCTGCATAGTTCTGAGCATCATTTCTAAGGTTTCTAACACATTTAAAAAAGGCTTTGTGATTATCTTTTGCCTGAGTGTTTATTTTTACCTCTTATCTAGATTTGGTAGATGTGATCAGGAACAGAGTACACTGTTAGGTCTGGCAAGACCTTTTTGGCATTTGGAGGGTTACATTACGTTTTACATATAGAGACATTTTTCCTTTTATTGTGGAGTATGTTTATATTTGGGTTCCACCATAGGAGTTTATTTGTCATTTGTTAATCGGGTTAGTCCAACTAAACCAATGGCCTGTTTTCAGTGCAGACCCGAGGAGAAACGCTCCAAACATACAGATTAAAGCATTACATGTACAGAGTATTACTAAACAATGTACAAAAATGTTGACGTGCAGTAAACATAGGTTATATACAAGCCAAAAATAAAGTACATATGTGAAGAAGCAGGGTGAAATAAGTATTTCCTTAAAATAGCTGAGCTGTAACAAGTTAGCATTTTCAAAAGAGTGAGTGGTTACACAAGGCAATGTACAGTGGGGGAGATGTTATAAGATGAGTAGAGGATATTTATTTCAGTATGAGAGAGTGAACAGTCCCAGCCTAAAGTGTAGAAGAGAAACAGTTTAGAGTGGGTTTAAAGAGGGTTTATTTTTACATTTGGCATTATATTTATTTCAGAAGAGAAAAGGTGCTTCATTGCAGCTATTTACATGTGCATATAGTTTGGCAGTGAAGGATTTTGCATTTGTAAAGGGGTGATCACGGTGGAAGGTAATGCTGAATTTTGCTAGGTCGTCACTCAATTTTAGTAGCTTAGCTTTAACTTAATCACTGAATACTGAGTTATTGGAGGACGATTCTTACTTCAGTCTTATGGTAAATGTTACTAATTTATGGTTTTATTTGACTAGAGAGGATGTTACAGCTGGTATGGGAACAGAGCTGTCCCATATTGGAGACAACCAAGTTAAGGATTTTGTCTCCCAAGTATGGGTGCAGACTAGCTGATCAAGTGACTTTGTATTTATGAAGTCCAGAAATTTCTGTGCACACATGTTTTGGAACGTCCAAGTTTCCAACTTGATGGATGGGTAATTGAAGTCCCATAAGAGAGTGGTGTTTGGTTGAATTCTTAGGGCTTCCAAATTAGGTAGGAGAGATGAGTCAAGGGGTACACAGAGGGGGTCCTATAGCTAGTTAGCTATGATGTGATATGGAGTTTTGACAATGGTAAGTTGGATATGGAGGTGTTTCAAGTCATTAAACTGCTAAACGAGCCTAGAGGTGAACATTTGTTTTACTAATATAGAGAATCAGCTGTCTTTTTTGACTTTGCCTCGTGTGGTGGGTCTGAATGTGTGGTAGGCACTGAAAACATGCACTGATTGAATGTTTTTGATATTCTTGAACCAGGTCTTCATGATGATGCATATATTAATGCATTTATGCATTCTAGGGTCAGGACTGCATGTTTGTTAAGGCTCATAGAGTAGAGAAGCAATATCTTCATGCTACCTAAATTTTGTTTTGTTTGTTATGCTGGAAGTTTTGAACACTGACTTTGCTTAAAAAGGCATATGTGGATGGATATGTTTTTTGACAATATACAAAACACTTTTTGGGGGGGGGGGCAGGTGCAGGCCATCCCTGACAAAGCAGTCTGGATTGTCTTCCATGTCCTCCCAGGCAGCAGTATATAATGCACCCCTTTAGATGGCACCGGAAGCTCAGCAAATTATTGCAGTTGATCATCTTTTGTTCATATTGTGGCATCATTCTAGGTGAAGGTAAGATGCTGCTCAGGGCCGTTTCCATAGCTGCTTCCAACACTTATTCTAAGAGCTCCATGTTCCTCTTCACCTCATTCATGGAGGTTCATCTCAGGTCATGTACCCCCATGTGTATGATGACCTTGTCATATTTCTACATGTGATGCAAGAACTTGAGTGAGTGCATTATGTGGCATGTCCTGAATCCTAAAGGCAACTTACTGGGACCCTCTAATTGATCAACCCAGTGAGATGTATATCAGTGTGTATCACAACTGAGTCTCCTATGACTAGGATGCTGGACTGTGTACAGATTTTCCTTATGGCTTTTGAGTTGAGACACTGTGAGTTATAGGGGTATGTTTTGTGGTGGGTGCTGCTGGACATGGGTGTTTGCAAGGTTGCTGAGGGTACTTATTGCTACAGCTGCATCTGGGTGGCCTTTAAATCTGATAATTCGAGTCAAAATAGTTGACTTGAAGTTGTTGTTTACAGCAAGGGAAGTTTGGTAACTTTGGTTTGATCACGTGATGCTGCAAAAAGTTACATAACCTGCTACTTTGTCTTAATGCTAGAATTTATACTGCAGATGTCACACAAGTGGAGAAACAATGGTCTGCTGCTTATTTTCTTGTTTTATGCCACATTTGGAACAGAATATTGAAATAAAGTATGAGGAGCAACTTTGCTGCTGGAGTTTTACTTTTTGGTGGATTTTTGTTGGACCCCACGCACTGCTTGGGTCTGTGTAGCAACTTGTTTGTGTGTGTGTGCATATATGTATGGAAAAAACACACACACACACTCACACATATTATTTATATATATATATATATATATATATATATATATATATATATATATAGGGTCTATATTAGATGAATGAATGAAATGAATGAAAGTTCATCTTAGTGAACGCTCACATGAGCGGAAATCCAGGAACTCGAAACTGCAATTGTGGGGGGCTGTGCCCCCCCCGCACTAAATATATATTCCAACTCCGAGATTGCACTGCAGTCAGGAAAGGGCAAATATTCTCATCTACACTGTACAGCAATCTCACAATTGCAGTTTCAAGTTCCACATTTTTCGCTCATGTGAGCGTTTGCTAAGATGAACTTTTGTTCATCTAATAAAGATCTATATATATATATATATATATATATATATATATATATATATATATATATATGTATGTATTGATCTAGGACTTTTGATGGAAAGATCAAAGGCCTGAATTCATTACCACCAAACACACTTTAACGAAAGCACTTTCATCAAAAAGGCGCTTTCGTTAAAGTATGTTAAAAAAAAAAAAAAAATCTACTTGAATGCAGGGGGGCAAACCCCCCTGCACCCCCCCATTTGGGGGGTGCGCCCCCATGCACACACACCCTACTTTAATATTCTCACTCCGAGGTCGCACTACAGTAGGGAAAAAGGAATTTTCCCTTAGCGCACCATAGTACAACCAGAACAACAAGCATACTTACAAGAAAAGTGCTGCTTCAGTGAACAGCACTTTCGCGCAAGTATGCTCACCAAATTGGGATTTGGTGAAAAATGCAGTCGAGTATCTGTATGGATTCCATATATATATATATATATATATATATATATATATATATATATATATATATATATATATACACACACACACACACACACACAGAGACAGCGAGATACACATATACATACACACAAACATATATGCATGGACCATGGATAGGTTGCATTCATAATGCTGAATGATTGAAACACTGAACAGCATCACATTGTGCACAAAAGGTTGAAAAACAAAATGCTGAAGAGATCGCAGTACAGAGGAGACTAGTGTTTTCCCCTTTCCCCACTGTATTGTGATTTTTGGAGATGGTATATATAATTAGCAAGGGGATAGGGGCACAAGGGGGTCTCCCCCCCTACATAGGACATGTGCTGAGGTTTTTATCATTGTAAGTTTTGGCGTTTTGTGGTCGATGTAATGCTGTTTGGCATTGTGGACATTCAGTATTATGAATAGATTCTATATGGACATGTGTATCCAAGTATGTACATGTGAATGCAGACATGTACAGCTCTATGTGGGGTCTGCAACAAAATGTAGTGAGGGGTCTTGCCCCCCTACATAGGACATGTGCTGAGGTTTTTATCATTGTAAGTTTTGGCGTTTTGTGGTCGATGTAATGCTATTTGGCATTGTGGACATTCAGTATTATGAATAGATTCTGTATGGACATGTGTATCCAAGTATGTACATGTGAATGCAGACATGTACAGCTCTATATACTTATACTCTGATGTATTCCCAGTTCTACCTGTTTCACCATATTATTACAGCTATGATGGCCTTCTGTAAGTAACACATTAGTATACAGTGGTGTTTGCCACATTTTCCTCGAATGCAAAGGTATATGTCATTATTCATACATAATAATATACAGTAAAAAGTGACGTGTGTACATACAGGTTGGTATGTAATACCATGATACAGAGTACAGGTATGTTAATACCATGATACAGTGTACAGGTATGTAATACTGTGATACAGTGTACATTATAGCAATGATATATGCAAATGTACTCAGCCTTCTTTCATGTGCCTGTTGATGGTAACATCGACATGCAGATGCAGGATCCTGTAGCGAATGTCCATTGCATCACTTTTTAATAGACATGGTTGCACGCATTTATACGCAGTTAGCAGACATCACTATACCAATGTATACCTTACTACACACAGTAAATGATAGAGGCACATACATACAGATATGCACATACAGCATGCTTGTGTCATTGACTCTGGTAAGAATACCATATGTACTGTTACAAATAGAAATATGTGGATAACACAACCATGTATGATATGCTGTGTGAATGTTCAACATACTGCATTAGTGAGACTTCATGCTATATAGTCTGTACCTTCACATAAAGTTATCATAACATAGGCCACTAACATTTCTGTTTGGTAATGTCTGTGTTAGAACAAACACATCATGGAGTGCAGTGAGTGTGGCACAATATCACATGCATCTCTCACTACATTTTGTTGCAGACCCCATGCTGGTTTTGCTGCGTGTGCCCATAGTCCATTAGGACTGTGTAGCAGTGGGCTAATCCTACAGATATACATGCACTTAGTGGAAAGACAAGCAAGTTCCTGCTGATATGGATGAAGAGGTCCCAATCTGCCTATGCCTTGTCCAGAAAGGCAGTGCGACACTGATCTATACCATGTGAAGTTCTAGTCCCAACTGGCTGAAGTTATATCCTGACAAGCTGTGCTATGCTACATTATTCTGCTGATATCTGCAGACTGTCCAGTGTGCATCACACATGCTGTAGGCATCCACACCATAATGTTAATTCAAGTGAATTAGTAGTCCCAGTTTGCCTAGTCACTACATTCCATAATGCTACAGTATCCTTAATATTATGTGAAGTAAAGGCCTGTCCGCTGTGAAGTACACGCCTATGTCCAGTACATTAATTCTGACGATCACCCTCAGAGAACGTTCACCCACTGTGATGGAAGCTTTGGTTTTCTACAGAGGCCTTGGTCAAGGAATGACACAAACGGGGTCATGGCCCATCACATTTTTATTATTACTGTTCTGCATTTAGTCATATCAGTTGCAGGTACGACATCAACATGGCTCTTTAGAATATGAACAGATCTGAAACTTGAATATCTGGTATTACTTGTTGACTGAATTCCTGTATGCTGCACTATGGCACAGGCTAGGTATGAGGTACAAAAACAGGTGTCAAGTTGAAACCTATGCAGTACAAACATCTGCATCATTTTGCCATATTGTGTTATCATATTTGAACAACATATCTGTTTTTTTTAATTTCTCCAAATCTTTTGGATTTCTGATACCATGATGGGAATAGACCCCATTCCTAAGTCAAAGTATGATTAAACTTCATGAAATTTGTATTGTTACACTGTTTGATGTCAGCCAAAAATGCTCTTCACAGCACCCGCAATATGCCCAGCAATGACTCTTTCTGCAGTTCATATGGAGTTACATGTATTGGTCATCATCTTCTTTCGGCTGTTTCAGTTAGGGGTCACCACAGCGGATCTGTTTCCATTTCTTCCTGTCCTCTGCATCATGCTATTTCACACCAGCCACCTGCATGTCCTCTCTCACCACATCCATAAACCTTATCTTAGGCCTTCCTCTTTTCCTCTTACCTGGCAGCTCCATCCTTAGCATCCCTTTCCCAATATACCCAGCATCCCTCCTCAGCACATGTCCAAACCAATGCAATCTCTCCTCTCTTGCTTTGTCTCCAAACTGTCAACCTGAGCTGACCCTCTAATATTCATAATCCTGTCCATCTTAGTCACACCCAGTGCAAATCTTAACATCTTTAACTCTGCCACATCCAGCTCTGACTCCTGCCTTTTCATCAATGCCACCGTCTCCAACCCATACAACATAGCTGGTCTCACTACCCTCTTGTAGACCTTCCCGTTCACTCTTACTGGTACCCGTTTGTCACAAATCACTCTTGACACTCTTCTCCACCCATTCCACCCTGCCTGTACTCTCTTCTTCACCGCTCTTCCACACTCACCATTATTCTCAACTGTTGATCCCAAGTACTTGCTCATCCACCTTTACCAACTCTACTCCCTGCATCCTCGCCATTCCTCTACCCTCCCTCACATTTACACACATATATTCTGTTTTAGCCCTGCTGACCTTCATTCCTCTCCTCTCTAAAGTATATCTCCACCTCTCCAGGGTCTCCTCAACCTGGTCCCTACTCTCACTACAAATAACAATGGCATCTACAAACATCATAGTCCACGGGGCCTCCTGTTTGATCTCATCTGTCAACCTGTCCCATCACCACTGCAAATAAGAAAGGGCTCAGAGCTAATCCTTCTTAAACATATCTGTCACTCCCACCGCAGTCCTCACCAATATCACACTACCCTCATACATATCCTGTACCACTCTTACATGCTTCTCTGCCACTCCCGACTTCCTCATACAATACCACAACTCCTCTCTAGGCACCCTGTCATATGCGTTCTCGAAGTCCACAAAGACACGATGCAACTCCTTCCGACATTCTCTGTATTTCTCCAACAAAACTCTCAGAGCAAATATTGCATCTGTAGTGCTCTTTCCTGGCATGAAACCATACTGCTGATCACTAATCATCACCTCCCTTCTTAACCTAGATTCCACTACTCTTTCCCATAACTTGAAGCTGTGACTGATCAATTTTATCCCTCTGTAGTTACTGCAGCTCTGCACATCACCCTTATTCTTAAAGATAGGTACCAAAACACTTTCTCCACTCCTCAGGCATCCTCTGACTTTCCAAAATTTCATTAAACAATCTGGTTAAAAATTCCACTGCCATTTCACCTTAGCACCACCATGGTTCCACTGGTATGTCATCTGGGCCAACAGCCTTTCCATTCTTTATCCTCTTCATAGCTGTCCTTACTTCCTCCTTGCTAATCTGTTTCACTTCCTGATTCACTATCCACATCATCCATCCTTCTGTCTCTCTCATTCTCTTCATTCATCAGCCCTTCAAAGTACTCTTTCCATCTACTCAACACACTCTCCTCACTTGCGAGTATGTTTCCCTCACTATCCTTTATCACCCTTACCTGCTGCACATCTTTCCCAGCTCTGTCCCTCTGTCTAGCCAATTGGTACAGGTCCTTTTCTCCCTCTTTAGTGTCCAATCTCTCATACAACTCTCCATATGCCTTATCCTTAGCCTTCGCCACCTCTCTCTTTGTCATGCGTCTCATCTCCTTATACTCATGTCTACTTTCTTCATCTCTTTGACAATCCTGCTTCTTCTTCTTCACCAGCCTCTTACTTTGTACACTCTCCTGTACTTCCTCATTCCACCACCAGGTCTCCTCGTCTTCCTTCCTCTGTCCAGATGTCACACCAAGCACCTTTCTAGCAGTCTCACTTACTAGCTCTACTGTAGTTACCCAGCTATTCAGTAACTTTTCACTGCCTCCCAGTGCCTGTCTTAACACTTCCCTGAACTCAACCTCACAATCACCCTTTTTTAACTTCCACCATTTAATCCTTGGCACTGCTTTCACACTCCTCCTCCTCTTCTTGATCACCAATGTCATCCTACAGACCACCATTGTATGCTGTTTAACTACACTTTCCCCTGTCACCACTTTACAGTCTCCAATCTCCTTCAGACTGGCCCTCCTACATAGGATATAATCCACCTGTGTCCATCTTCCTCCACTCTTGTACATCACCCTATGCTCCTCCCTCTTCTTAAAATACGTATTCACCACAGACATGTCCATTGTTTTTGCAGAATCCACAATCATTTGACTTTCTGCATTCCTCTCCTTAACACCATACCTACCCATCACTTCCACATCACCTCTGTTTACTTCACCAACATGCCCACTGAGGTCCACTCCAATCACTAATCTCTCACCCTTGGGTACACTCACCACCATTTCATCCAACTCACTCCAAAATTTTTCTTTCTCATCCATCGCACATCCAACTTGTGGAGCATATGCACTAACAGCATTCATCATTACACCATCAATTTCAAGCTTCATAAACATCACTCTATCAGACACTCTCTTCACCTCCAAAACACTCTTGGCATAGATTGTGGACACAAATTACTTACTTCAGATGCACACTCTCTGTGTTTATTGCTTGGGCGTGTCTCACTTATCTGTTGACCAGCCCTGTGGTATTTTTAAGAACTTTTCCAATAGAACTTTGATTGAGAGAAAAAATAAGCTGTTACTGAAGGGACTTCTTAAATCTCCCTTTTCAGAGGTTATTTCTGGATCGGAGGCTTCAACCCCTCCGAGTGCCCATAAGAAAACATTGAATGATCCTACAAAAGCCAAGTCTCTGCCTTCATCCCCGGCTGGGGACTCCCGCCAACCAAGACCTAAGAAGGCTAAGATTTCCGCTTTGGAGCTCACTCTATTGGCCCCAGCGCTTTCGGTGCCTAGTTCGGCAGCAAGGCCTTCAGCACCAGCAGTGATTTCGGCTCCATTTAGTGTAGCCTTTACTGTATTGGTACCAAGGGGCTCCTCGGTTCAGACTACTGCTATTACAAATGCACAGACTGTTCAGTCAGCGCAGACCTTAACCACATTGGCTCTGATATCTTACTTGGAAACAACACCTCAGTTATTGACACCAATTTTGTCAGTTCCAGCTTTGGTACCGGCAACCACGTCAGCTCCGATCTTCTTGTCAGTGCAGACCGTGGCCTCTGCACCAATGTTTTTTCTTGGTACAGACACCCCTAGTCCAGTCTCTATTGGCACCGTTGTTCTCAATGCAGACTGGTAAGGTGGGCACTGAGCTTGTCTCTTCTGTGGCAGACCTGTTTCTCCCTCGGCTGTGTCCGTGAGGTCCAATAGAAGCCTTTCTGAACACGATGTGTTGCGTCTTGTGGATCAAGTGCTTCTGGCTACAGGTATCCTGCCCCCCAGGTGATCACCCATTGCCAAAGATCCCTTCTTATTCTCCTCCTTCCTTGCCTTTGAAGTCACTGGATATAGCACAGTCTTCCCCCTCTACGGTTCCCTTTATGGACCTCACTAAGGAACCGCAGTTGCCTTCATGGCAGGAGAGTTTTGCTGCGACCCAGGATGATAGTTATGACATGTGTAATTTGTTGTTTCACAGACATCCGGGGACTCGAGTCGGCAGGCTGAGCCACTTAGGGGAGGGGTGACCCCTGTCCTGGACACTCACCCCTCTTCAGGTGGACCAGCCTTCCAACTGATGGAGAAGACTCTGGCTTCTGCTGGTGATACTGTGCTATCTCCCTGCCCTCCTCTGGACAGCTATGTTCACAAGCCGCACCTAGTGGACACTGGGTGCAAGGGCCTCAGGATGTATTCCCACAGGAAATCGCCTTTCCATGGTCTTTCACAGCTTCCCCCTCTGAGGAAGTTCACCAGAAAAGTTTGTGCAAGTGGAAGCACATGGACTCCACAGAGGAGTCCCTCACTGAAGACGCAGACTTTGATGATGGGAAAGGATCCCCTCGGTCACCCTCTAAGATATCCTTTGGTGATATCCTCGAAATCCTTAAACAGAGAGGTGACTGGCAGCCGTCTAATCTGACCTCTGAAGAGTCCGTGTTCCTGCAGGCTTTTTGCACCCAGCCCCCTACCTCCTGGGTTACTCCACCTGCCGATGAACTGGACCGGCTCATCGTGCAGCCTGTGTGGAAGGCTCCTGACACCATCTAGGCTATTCCCCGGAGGCCAGATAAGATTTTGTCCCCTCCTGCAATGGATCCCCATTGGTCTAAAGGTCTTCCTGTGGATGCTCTGGTTGTGGTGGCCGCAACCAAAAAGGATCTGGCAGAAGAAGAAAGCCAGACTGTCCATCCACCCAAAAAAGAGTCCTGGGCCCTGGACAGGATAGGGAAGCACACCTTTGCTATCAGGTCCCTGAATTATATGGCACACTTTACCAGGCTTCAAAGGGATATAATTTCTGAGCTCCCTGAAACCTTGGCTGGTGCCATGTCTGATGAGGTCCATGACAAAGTGGCCTCTCAGCTGGCCACCATTGAGTCAATATCTAACTCCTCCATGCGACTGATATTTCATGCATCAGAAGGAGCAGCTAGAGTGGCGGGTTCAGCTGTGGTCTTGAGATGACAAGCCTGGATGCGCTTGTGCAATTTCGAGGAACCCTTTAAGGCTTCCTTTCTTAACGCTCGCATTGAAGCCTCTTTGTTGTTTGGAGCCAAAGTTAAAAGCACACTGGCCAGATGTAAACAGGACGGTAAGACCCTTTCTGCCATAGGTGTCCATTATTCTTCCCCTCAACGTGCTTTCTTCTGAAATCAAAAGAGTGGGAAGATATGGTTCAAGAAGTCTCAGGGTCCTTTCCGTGACACACAGGCTGAATTCTCCCCTAGAGGCAGAGGGGGAAACTCACAGGGAAGACACCCCTTTCAGGGCAGAGGGGGTCCATGTTACCAGGGTTCCAGGGACTCTTTTCCTGGCCAATCCTACCAGCACTCCTGAACAGCGGCCCAACTCCTTTCCTCTGGAGGTGGTTGGGGTCATTTCTCCTTGTACCATTCTGCGTGGCTAACCATCACCATCGATTCTTGGGTACAAAGGATTATAACCAGAGGTTATCATATCCCCTTCAATCTTTGTCCTGTCCCTTCAAAAAACCCTCCCGACGTTCCACCCAGTCAAAGGGAAGAAGCAGCACTAGAGATAGAAAAGCTGCTAAGAAAGAGAGTCATCCAAACAGTCTCTCCAGACCAGATAGGATCCGGATTCTACTCGACTATTTTTGGTGCCAAAAAAAAAAACGGGGACTGCAGACTAATTTTGGATCTCAGTGTATTGAACAAGTTTGTAAGACTACAAAGATTCCAGATGGTCACAATACAGTCTAACCTCCCGCTTTTGGAAAAAGACGATTGGATGTGCTCGAACGATCTTCAAAATGCGTACTACCACATAAAAGTGGACAGGCCATCAAGAAGATTTCTGTGCGGGAGCCAGTCACTATCAGTTCAGAGTACTGCCCTTTGGACTCTCTACAGCCCCCAGAGTGTTCACAAAGTGCATTGCAGTCATCACAGCTCACTTGCAACTACAAGGATTCCAGGTGTTTCCATACTTAGACGACTGGTTCATCTCCACCCCCATCAGACATTTATTGGAAGAAGCCTTGGCATACTCTCTCCTCGCTGCACAAAGGCTAGGTATAACCATAAACTGGCAAAAGTCCAATCTCACCCCATCTCAGTCCACAGAATTCATAGGGGTCATCTTGGAGGCAAAGAATTGCAGAGCATCCATTCCAGAGCACAGAATTCTAAGGATAAAGCAACAACTGATCTCAATCCTTTCAAGGGAGAAATCCACAGCTCACTCTGTCCTACAGCTGTTGGATTCTATGGCAGCCTCCATCACTATTGTCCCCCTGGTCAGGTTTCACATGAGGCTTCTACAATGGCTACTGCTCACCCAATGGTATCCTTTCCAATATCCTCCTTCAGCCAAGATTCGAGTAACTCACAGGTGCAAACAGGATTTAAAATGGTGGATGACCCACAACCTGTCACAATGGTCTCGCCCCTTCTCCCCCTGGCAGCCCAAGGCTACAGTGACCATGGACGCCTCCCTGATGGGGTGGGGGGGCTATGTCAGGGACAGACAGTCCAAAGCACTTTGTCCAAATTGGAGGCCCAACTGCATATAAATGTTCTAGAGCTGAGGGCGGTGCTTCTGGCGTTGCAAGCATTTCATCCTCTGCTGCCATCTGGGACGATTGCGATTCAATCAGACAACATGGCGGTGGTCTAGTACATCAACAAACAGGGTGGAACCAAATCATACCCCCTTTGTCGAGAGGCCACGAGGATATGCAATGGGCGATGGCTACCAACCGTTTTCTTCTAGCAATGCACATTCCCAGGAGTTCCACCGTGATAGTAGATAGACTCAGCAGGTGCATTCTACAACTTCATGAGTGGTCCCTGAATCCCTTGATAGCGGCAGAAATCTTCCACCGCTGGAGCCATCCTTGCTGTGACCTCTTTGCATCCCCAACCAACTACAAATGCAGCAGCTACTTCGCCCCGATTCCCACTCTGGGATAGTCACCCAGGGATGCTCTAGTCCACAATTGGCCCTCGGGTCCTCTTTATGCATTCCCTCCTCTCTCCCTCATTCCCCAGTTTCTGAAGAAAGCCCATCAGTTGAACAGCAAGGTGATGCTCATAGCACCATATTGGCCTCATCAGATTTGGTTCTCCTTCTTTTGGCCTCACCTGCTAGATCAACCATGGATTCTCCATCCAACCCCGGGGTTGATCTCACATCCACAGAACCTAATTCATCCCATCTTGGACAGCCTGAAGCTCACAGCTTGGCTCCTCCAATTCCCTTGATTGCCAGGCAGAATGATCTTTCTTTACCAGTACGTGATATTCTTATTGCATCTCATATGTCTTCCACTAGAATTACTTATCTAAGCAAGTGGAAAAGATTTACCTGTTGGCTGAAAGAAAAGCAAGTACATCCCTTCTCAGCACCAATGTCGATAATACTAGAGTATCTGGCCGAATTATTTCAATCAGGTCTATCGGCCTCTACCATTAGAGTTCATTTGGATGCAATATCTAATTTCCACGAGGGTGTCCAAGACTCCTCTCTTATGTCACACAAATTATGCAAGACCTTCATAAAAGGTGTGAATCATCTGACGCCCCCTTTTAGAGAACCTATTCAACTATGGGACCTGTCTTTAATTCTGCAAGCTCTGACCATGCCACCTTTCAAACCAGCTTCTTCTTGCGACCTCATATATTTGTCATGGTAAACCTTGTTTTTGGTCACCATTACTTCTGCCAGATGTATCTCTGAGCTTCAAGCCTTATGCATCAAGAGTCCATACTTGATTTTTCATAGAGATAGAGTGTCTTTGTGAGCTAATCCCTCTTTTCTGCCAATAGTGATCTCTGAAATGTCCATTAATCAAACCGTTGAATTGCCAGTTTTCTTCCCCAATCATTCAAACAAAGGAGAGTATTGCCTACATATCCTAGATATTCACAGGCAAATTAGCTTCTACTTGAACAGGACTATGGCCTCTCGTAAATCAGACCAGTTATTTTTGGCCTATTCTGGACCTAGATTAGGATGTGCTGTTGCTAAGGTCACATTGGCTAGATGGTTGAACGACCTTGTGACCTTCATTTATACTCAACGTAATATTCCATTGCCTACTACCATAAAGGCTCATTCTACCAGGTCGGTGGCAACTTCTGCTGCCTTCCATGCCAGAGCTTCTTTACATGACATCTGGGCGGCTGCAACTTGGGCTACGCCTCATACCTTCATCAATCATTACAAATTGAATTTGGCCTCCAGGGGAAGAGCATCTTTTGGTTCTATGGTGCTCAGGAATGTCCTTCCATGACAGCCTCCCAGGAATAGAGGTAGCTGGGGACTCTGTCCCATATGTAAGGAATGAACGAGGATTAACAATATCAGATAAAGAAGTTATGTCTTACCATAACGTTCCATCTGTATTGCTGATCCTTGTTCAGTCATTACGACCCTCCCTCCTTCCCCCTCCTGTGACGTCTAGTGGATCTCACCATCCGGTTCTATTAGGTCTTTTGACCAGATGTAGCCTCTACCTTCTTTTGACTTGCAAACTCAATCTGAGGTAAAGTTTTTAGCACAAGAGTTTGTAGCTGACTTGAGCTTGGAAGATGACCAGCTCGGTTCCGAGGTCGGAACCGATATCCATACGTAATGACTGAACGAGGATCAACAATACAGATGGAACGTTATGGTAAGACAACTTTTTTCCTTAGGTATGATCTTTGGTTTCCTTGTTTTGTTGAATTCTGATGATATTCATATTATGTAGCTGTAAATAAACTGACCAGCATAAAATCTACACTTTTAATGTTAATATTTTAGTTACCAATACAGTTTCATTTTTGTTTGGTGCAATCATGACTGTGAAATGCACTGTTTGGATATTAATATTTTAACTATGAATACATTTTAATTTAGCCTGCCATTTGCAGAATTGCAGGTATGAACTACACTGGGTTTGGGCTACAACACTTTGGTACTTTGCACAGGTGAGAGAGACTTTGAGCTGTTAATAAGATGCTTCCTGTATTATTTTATTATTTATTTTTTACATTTGTTGACCGGGCTAATCTAGCTGGATACATGTCCATTTTCAGTAGAGGCCCAGGGAGATAAGCTACAAGATAGAACAATGAAATTAACAAGATAACAAATAAGGAAACATTAAACAAAAAAATCATATTTACAATGCATATTACAGGTTATCACAGTAAATTCAGCAGTGCAGAATACAGGCGTAACATAGCATGCTAGTACAATCAATATGTTCTAGAGGGAGATAGTATTATGGTTAATAAGGAAGGAATTACAGTTAATGAGTAGAAGGGGTAGGAAGAGCAAAGTATTAAGAGATACATAACTAGTCAGGCTTAGTACAGGGGCATAACCAGTGTGTTCTGAAGAACACTTTCAATTTGTTTTTAAAGCATGATACTGAGGGAAGTGAGAGTTCACTGGGGAGGAGATTCCAGGCTTTTCCAACTATATTAGAGAAGAGGGAGTCGCCAGCCTTGTTGTTTGGTTTAGTGGTATGTACTAGAAGTCTCTGAGAAGACCTTAAGGATTTCAGGTTTTTATAGGGAGTGATGAGTGTGGATAGAATAGGAGTTTTGGGAGGTTTGTAAAAAGTGTTGTGGGCTATAGATAGTTGATGGAATTTAATCAGATTTTGTAGTTCAAGCCATCCCAGCTGCTTTAAATTAATGCAATGGTGGGATCTAAATGGGTTGCCTGTAGCAAATCTGGCAATGTTATTGTAGGACATTTCCATTTTGCTAAGATTGTGTTTAGATAGATTAGTAAAAATGGGTGAGGCATAAAGAAGTGGAGAGATTAGATGAGTGTGTGCTATAGTGGTTTTAGCTGTAGGTAAGAGGAAGGATTTTATCCTATAGAGAGAGCCAAGTTTTTTGTTGACAGTTTTTATAGTAGTGTTAATATGGATGTCAAAGTTCAGATTGTTGTTAATGGTGATACCCAATAGTTTAGTGGTTGGTTCAGGGTATATAATAGTTTTATTGGTAGAGATAACAGAGAAATCAAGAGGAGAGGACTAATTGGTGGGAGAGAAGAGGAGGACTTTAGTCTTTTTGGGGGTTAGGTGAAGGCATCTATGTGTGAACCATTGCTGAACTGTGTTAAATATTTGTTGGGTAAGACAGTGAAGTTCAGAAGAGGAAGTGGCTGAGCATATCTGTGTGGAGTCGTCAGCATATACTGTATGCATATGGCTTGAGGGATGGCAAGGTGAAGGTCATTAATAAATATGGAAAAAGTAGAGGTCCTAGGATGGACCCTTGAGGGACACCAAGGTTGATGGGCAGGTGAGTGGAGAGAGACTTGTGCCATAGTACGGCCTGTTGTCTTTTATCAAGGTAGGACTGGAACCACTTTATAGAAGATGAATCTAGTGACAGGGATTTAAGTATTTTGATGAGAATTTGGTGATTTACCATGTCAAAAGCTTTGGACAGGTCAATAAATAGTGCTGAGGAAAGCTTGTTAAGGTTGCGGTTTTAATTGATACAATCTGTGAAGTAAAGAAGGGCAGTGGTAGTGCCATGTGAAAGTCTAAATCCACGTGGACAGTTGGAAAGGAAATTATTTTGGGATAGATTGTCAAGTAATCGTCTGTGGATGCATTTCTCCATGATCTTTGCCAAAGGTGAGAGAAGGGCAATGGGGCGGTAGTTGGAGAGTTCAGTGGAGTGTCCGCCTTTATGGAGGGGGATAATATGGGAAAATTTCCATAAACTGGGGATATGACTTTTGGTAATAGTTCTATTGAACAGAATAGAAATGGGATAAGCAATAGCTTTGGCTGATTGTTGTAGGAATTCAGCAGGTAGTTGATCTGCTGAGGGTGAGCATGGTTTTAGTTTCTGTAGAAGGGTTAGAATATATGTTGTTGGGACAGGTTGAATATGAAAAGTAGGGGGTAAGGTTGATTTATAGGAAGGTAAAGTGAAGTTATTAGGTGATAATTGACTAGCTAGTGTTTGTATAGCATTAGTAAAGAAGGTATTGAAAGCATTAGCTGTATTCATTGGATTTTTGTGTTCAGTATTTTGAGGGTTTGGAGTAGTGGATTGACCTGGATGGAGTAGTTGTTTAATGCTAGCCCATAGCTGTTGTGGGTTGTTTTGATTAGCTTGTTGGGATTGTAGGTAGTAGTTTCTTTTATCAGATATTATAGCTTTCTTGGTTTCATTTCTTAGCTGTCTAAATGTTAATTGGTCTACAGGGCTTTTAGTCTTTCTCCATTTTGCCCAAAGTTTGTTTCTATGATTTATTTTGTGTTTGGTTTCTTTTGACAGCCATGGAGCAGATTTGGTTTTAATTCTAATCTGGTTGGAGCATGGTGGTTGAGAATGGCAAGGAAGTTGGAGTTAAAGTAACTAATGGCTTCATCTAAAGGGAGGTGTTGTAAGGGAGACCAGTTGCAAGCTCTTAGTTCCATTTGGAATAGTTCAGGGTTAAAGTACTTTTTAGATCTGATGTTTTTGACAGATGTTGGAATGGGAGAGTTGATTTTATGTCTGATGATACAAGTAAGAAAGTGGTCACTTAAATCATCAGGGAGGGTTCCTGAATCATAAATGTGAGGATGATGGCTTATGAGAATCCAGTCTAATAAGCTTGATTTCTTGTTAGATTTATTTATCCTGGTGGGGGAGGTAATGGTTTGGGAATAACCATATAGGTTAATATGGTTTGTGGGGAGGCTGCTGCAGTAGCAGCTCCAGTCAATGTTTGTGTCACTTAGGATTATGGTTTCTTGGGGCAGGTATTGGGAAAGCCAGCAAAGTATATTTTCCATGGTGGCAGTGTTGTAACCAGGTGATTTTATATATATATATATATATATATATATATATATATATATATATAGTTTGGAGATAAGAATTTCTGCATTGGTGTCTATAGGTGGTTTACAGTTGTGAGTGGTTAATTGTAAGCTAGATTTATATAGAATAGCAACCCCACCACCTTTCTTGTATACTCAGTCTAGTCTCAGGATATTATATCCAGGTGGGATGATTTCATTGTCTTTGGTTATAGGTTTTAACCAAGTTTTTGTTAAGGAGAAAATATCAAAGGAGTAGATTTCAAGTTAGAGCTTGGAGTTGAGTTACTTTATTATTTATGCTACGAATATTAAGATGAGCAATTAAAGGGGAGTTCAATTGTTTAGACAGGGCATGAGTAGGTGATTCTTTGTGGTTGAGGAGAGATACAGGAGTTGTTGGTGGGCCTGGGTTAGGGTGGATGTCACCATCCTTTAAAGAGAGTAGTGGACTTAGATAGTTTGTGTTGGGGAATCTGCTGTATAGAGGTAGGCCTTTTCTGGGATTTTGATTGTTGTATTTTATGTGAAGTGTTCTATGGTACTTAGGAAGTATGTAGTTAGATGAGGATGTTATATTAGCATGAATAAAAAGGAGAGGAGAGTTTGGAGAGTTGGTTTCTTTCTTGAGGTAGTTTAGGTATGGGCCTAGTGGGTTTTCAAAGGAGGTGAAAAGATGGGTGACGATTAAAGGAGGTAGTAGTGAGAGTATGAATAAGAGTGGGACATAAGATGGGATGGGTTGTTTATACATTGTATGAATAAATATAGATTGTTTGTAGGTAGAAAAATAAATTCACCGGGTGGAGATGAAAGAAGGGAGTAGGGTGTGGTGTGATAAAAGGAGTGTGGTGAGAGGTTAATAGTGCAGTTGGGTAACTGGAGAGTGTTTAGAAGGTAAAGGTAGGAGGAAGAACGTGTTTGAAGAGTAATGGCAAGAGGTATGTAATGAGAGTAATGGTAAGAGGAATAGGTGTGGTTAGAGAGTAATGGGAAGAGGTGTGGTTAGAGAGTAATGGGAAGAGGAAGAGGTGTGGTTAGAGAGTAATGGGAAGAGGTGCGGTTAGTAAGTATAAGTGAAAGACCCCTGGGGTTGGTGGGAATTGGGGGTAGGGAGAGGAGCGGAATGAGCCCGCAGGGTTACAGGGTTTGAGTCCATCAGCCTTCATTTGTCTTCTGGATGACTCTGAGCAAGTAACTTCACCAGACAGTATTCCTGAGCTGCTCCTGAAACTGGGCACTTGTGTCCAATGGGCAGTACCAGGTTGTTAGCAAATGTATTACAAATTTGTCTTTTGAATTCTTGCTACCTTCACATCGCGTCTTATTAATATTTCAGTATATGCTGTTTGACTATGAATCCCATCAGGCCTGTGGTAGTTTAATGGTTTGCCACATACATTTGCCTTAAATGGAAGTTTCAGATGAAGAGTTTACTGTTTAAATGGAAGTTTCAGATGAAGAGTTTACTGTTTATGCTAAATCAGTTTTCAATGTGAGACTATTTTGTTTTGTTTAACAAATGGATGTCAGTGTTTTTGCTGTAAAATTTGAAATAAGTTTTCAATTAAATCCAGATATTTGATCAGTGCGAAAAAGATACAACTTGCTGCTACTGAATTTGTGTTATGAAATTCTTTTTCTCATTTCTCTGTGTTGTGCTTATTTGCATGGTATGCAAAATATAAAATACAGGGAAATACTCTTTCATGTTTAACAGTGAATTGTGGATGAATTGTTACCATGCATTCTATACTTTATTATTATTATTAGCATTATCATTTGATCTTCAGATGACCTATCTACCCCTTCAGCTAGCTACTGTGCACCTTTTGTGCTCCATGAAAAAAGGAAGCTTGGAATCACCACTCCCTCCAACAAGATGTTCTTCTTGTTTCACTGTTGCAGTCATCACACTTGGGTTATCTGCTTGAAGTTAGCCCTGAGTCGGCCCGAATATCAGAGACATAGTATTTCTGCATCGGTTGCTGTCACTTCAGGACTGATGTCAGGTCATCAGGGGTATAAAAACAGGCAGCCAATGCCATTACATCAGTCTTTCTTGTCGAGGAGCCCTAAGCAGAAGTAGTTCACACAAGTGCCGGTCGGCCACTACCTGAGTTTTCATTTCCAAAATTGAACCATCCTGAAGTCTTCTAAAGCTAAGTACCCTGTTGGGGATCCTTTTTTCTTGCTCTAACCAATGTCAGAAAAAGTTAACAATTGTCTCGCCTGTGGAAAGCAAATACCACACTGAGAGTTCCATTCTTACTGCATCACCTGTTTAGGCTCAGACCACGACGTACCTCGCTGTTGGTTTTGTGCTTTGTTCAATGCACAAACTATTCATCGTTGGGCTTTATTGTAGCTAAATACTTTAGTTCTCGATCTCGGTATTCAAAATGGCTTCAGTAAGCCATCCGACTAGCGATCTTCCGAAAAAACGTAAGGATAAAGACAGAGACAGACCACACAGGTCCAAAACTGCCACTGACGCTTCCGTTAAGCTAGTTGCCAGTTCATCGGTACTCAGTGAGGTGCTTTTGCAGCCCCTGATGCCCGCTTTGATGGATTCTCAGGCCACTACCGAGAACCATTAGGAGTCCGATATGCCGCAAGACTTTTCTTTGACTATGGAACCTGCGGATGTCTCTACCTTGGATGGGTCTGGAGCCGCTGTGCAGGCACTGGCTTCTGAGGAACTTTGCATTACCAATATTTGACAGAAATTGATGACTTCTTTCATGTCTTCAGTTCTATCTAAAACTACTGAGTTTCTAAGGCCAAGAGTAGGAGCTATGCCTAAAAAAGATGACAACTGAAACTCAAGGGCCTGCTTCCTTGCCACAATCTCAAATGCTTAAAATGGCAGAAGACCTCATCATGCTGATTAGGGGAAGCCAGCCTCCCACTGCTAAAAGAAAAAGAGACCTGTCCCCAGCAGCTTTGACTGACCAAAGGTCCGATGACTCTGAGATTTCAGAATATATAGACATGCTTTTATCTGCATATGAGGATTCAGATGCAGAGGAATCCATTCCTTCTGCTTCCCCTCCAGTGGATTTTTTTTTTTGGTGAAACCCTACATACTTTGAGAGAACATTTCCACTGGGAATGCCAGGATTATCCTCAGTCAAAAAAGAGACTCAGGGAATTTTTAGACTTACCACAACACAGACCCTTAGCTATCTCTCCTGTTCTGGATGTTTTGGATGATGTTTTCATGGAATCCAGTCTAACACCTGATACTTTACCCCCTGCTCCAACAAAATGTCAGGTACTACAGAGTCCCTGACTCTCAAAAATTTATTTTCAAAAATCCTCCCAAGGGCCTAAAGGAATAAAAACAACTACAAGAATCCCACCCCTTTGGACAGGGATTCCAGAGCTTTAGACAGATGGGGTAAGAAAGTATACACCTCTGCAACTCTCATCATTAGAGCATTGAATTGTCAGTTCCACATGCTGAAATACCAGCAACATACTATGGAACTTATTAAGCACAAATTATCTACCTTTCCTGATTGTGCAGAAAATAAAGAATTACAGGAGCTTATGTATTTCTGCAAGACAAGTCAGCAAACACACCCTGCAATGTGGGTTTGATGCCCTAGAAGCATCTTGCAGGGCAGCAGTCACAGGTTCTGTATTTAGAAGGTATGCTTGGCTTAAGGAGCAGACCTTGCCAGACCATGTCAAATCAAAATTACTGGATGCTCCATTGAACAAGAACAATCTGTGTGGCACCAAAAGCAGAAGAGGTTTTAAAAAAAGATGGAAGAAAATGCTACGTCTATGCCGACAGTCAAAGATTTTTGCAAGTGCAACCTCCAAGATTCAGTAGACATTGCCCCTTGAAACATTGGTCCTTTCCAGCCCCCTCAAGGCCATCTCAAACTAGACCCAGGGGAAACAGACTCCCCAGATTACAGTCTCAGGGTATGCAGAGATCTAAGCAATGGAGTACCTCCACTTCTAAAACAGGGAGTGCTAAGCTACCCCCTTACGGAAAGAATTCACAATGACTTCTCAACTTCTTTCCTCACCTCTGCCCAATTGCTTGTGCTCCTAGGACAAAAACTTGTCCACCGTGGAAAGAACTGGACCTCCATCACCAATGATCGATGGGTCCTCAACATAGTATCCCAAGGCTACAAATTTTATTTCCACATGCTGCCAACCCCAAAAGGGTTCCCAGACCTTCCACCAAACCAGTGGGCAGAGGCACAAAACCCAAGTTCAATCCCTGCTCTCCATAAGGGCAATTCAGACTGTTCCTGCAAAACAGATAGGCCAAGGTTTTTATTCCAGACTTTTCCTGGTACCCAGAAAAGAGGACACCTGGCACCCAATCTTAGATTTATCCTTTCTAAACCCATTCCTGGTAGTACAAAATTCAAAATGCTCACCCTACAGCAGCTTCTCCCTATGCTGTCCAAAGATGCCTGGTTAGCCACCCTAGACCTAAAGGAAGCCTATCTCCACATCCCAGCAGGGACTCATGCAGGAAATATCTACATTTCAGGGCAGGATCTATGCATTATCAGTTCTCTGCACTTCCCTTTGGCTTATCCACTGCTCCCAGAGTCTTCACAAAAAGCCTGGCTCCATCCATTGCCTATTGCAGACAGAGACAGATTCAAATTTACCCTTACTTGGATGATTGCCTGATTCAGGTAGACAGTCAGGAAAAGCTGTTGCAGCATCTGACATTTGTAAAGGACCTTCTAACCTCCCTGGGGTACACTATCAACGAAAAGAAATTGAAACTAGTCCCGAGTCAAAAAAATTATTCCTGGGAGCAAGCTTGGACACAGCATCCCAGATGGCATTCCTTACTCCAGAAAAACAAGCCTATCTGACAGGCTTCTTCACCGAAATGGCCACCAGAACCCAGCTATCCACAAGGAAAATCCTGAAGGCTCTAGGGTTCATGGCCTCTTACATTCTACTAATTCAATATGCCAGACTGCATATGAGGAAACATCAATGGTACTTAAAAGGTCTTTGGTGCCAACATACTCAGGACCTGGAAACCATCATACCTAGTCTAAGGACAGAGTTTCTTTGGTGGGCAGCAGCATGGATCCACAACAAGGGACTTCCCTTTACACAACCCCACACCACTCAGACCCTAAAAACAGATACATCAGACTATGCCTGGGGTGCACATCTGGACGGCTGGTGCATTCAAGGCCACTGGAGCCCAAACCAAATTCACCTGCACATCAACCAAAAAGAGATGCTAGCTGTTCAGCATGCTCTGACAGCTTTCAGATCCATACTCTCATTAGGGCCCCTTCTGATAAAAAACACCACCACCACAGTAATGTGGTACATCAACAAGTAGGGGGAGAACAACCCACTCTTACCCACTCTACAGACTAACCATGAACCTGTGGAACACAGCCTTGGCTATGTATATTCACCTGCAAGCTCAATTCCTGCCTGGCAAACAAAACTGTCTGGTAGACGACTTAAGCAGAAATCTCCTAGACCCACACAAGTGGCAATTAGACCTCAATACCTTCAGCCTTCTAACCCAAAAAATGGGGTACCCCGAAGGTGGACCTATTTGCCTCCCCCTACAATCACCAGCTCAGCAAATTCTGCACCAGGGTACCTCACAGCAAGGCCTGGAATGTGGATGCCCTATTCTTCCAGTGGGTAAACCTCTCAATCTATGCATTTCCCCCTCTGCCTCTTCTTGCAAGAGTACTACTCAAGATAAGGCAGGAAAGACCAAGGGCAATCCTGATTGCCCCAGACTGGCCACACCAACATTGGTACCCACTTCTGCGCAGTCTGTCACTTTTCCTGAACCTTGCAGCCTGGCTCATTCCTTGAATTCTCCTCCACTGGCCAGCCTAAGCAAGCAGGTGCTGGACGTCATTCGTGAAGACAGAAGTCCCAGTACAAAGAAATCCTATGTTGATAAGTGGAAAAGGTATTGTTCCTGGATTCTCTCTAAAGGAGCAGATACAGTACAGCCCTCCTTACCTCTCATCCTGGATTAACTAGCAGACCTACTCCACAGGGGCCTATCCTTCTCTTCCATTAAGATCAATTCCTCTGCCATCTCTGCTCATTATAGCACTGAGCCTCCTCTCTTCTCTCACCCTCTCATCAAACAGTTCCTGAGAGGGGCTAACAACTTAAGGCTACCAAGAAGAGCCCCCACCCCTCCTTGGTACCTTAACTTTGTGCTGGAAAAGCTCACACTACCCCCCTTTGAGCTTGGAGCATCAGCAGAGTTGAAATTCCTCTCTTGGAAAACAGCCTTGCTTTTGGCCATCACTTCAGCTAGAAGAGTGTCTGAGCTACAAGCACTTATGGCTGTGGAACCCTTCATTATTTTCCATTCTGACAGGGTCTCCCTCAGGACTAACCCTACTTTTATGCCCAAAGTGGTATCCAGTGTGGCTCTCAATCAATCTATCCATTTGCCCACCTTTTTCCCTAATCCTCAAAATAAGGGGGAAAGGATCCTGCACTCTAGATGTACACAGACAGCTCAGATTCTACCTTGATAGGACTACACCCTTCAGGAAATCTGATCAGTTACTAGTCAGCTTTGCACCAGGGGCAGAGGGCAAGGACATATCAAAATAAACCATCTCCAAATGGATAGTACATTGTATCCATTTCTGTTACAAACACCATGGAAAACCACCCCCTCAGGGGGTCAGAACCCATTCAATAGGGCAACTTCAACCTCTACAGCCTTTCTCAGAGGAGTCCCTACCAGGGCCATTCCGGAAGCTGCTACTTGGAGTTCTGTTCATACCTTCATCAAGCATTACCACCTGCCTATCTTTTCCAAATCCAGGGCGGGCTTTGCAACAGCAGTCCTGCAGGGCATCCTAGCCAGCCCCAACTCTTCTTGACTGCCTCCACCCACTCTTCAGCTTTGGGAATCAACCCAAGTGTGATGACTGCAGCAGTGAAACACAAAGAACATAGTACAGTTGTGTACACTTACCATAAATGTAGATGTTCCAGTGTATTCACTGTTGCAGTCCTGGTTTCCCACCCTTCAGCCCCCTTGTTTCTCTCTCTCTCTCCCCTTCTCTATCTCTCTTACTCACCCCTTACAGGGCTGTTGGTATTTGCTTTTTGCTGGTGGTGTTTTTTCCACTATAACTTAGCTCCTTGTTTGGGAGATCCTGACATTTGGGGCAAGAAAAAGTGATGTAATGGTGTCGGCTGCCTGCTTTTATACCCCTGATGACCTGACGTCAGTCCTGAAGTGACAGCAACCGACACAGAAATACTAAGTCTCTGGTATTCGGGCCGACTGAGGGCTACCTGCAGGCAGATAACCCAAGTGTGATGACTACAACGGTGAATACACTCGAACATCTACATTTATGGTAAGTGTACACAACTGTACTTTTCTTTTATTTTTGAATACTGTAGTATCCTGTTCAAGATGCTACAAGTAACCATCTTCTATATCTGAATAAATAAATAAGTGAATTTATAGCTTCATGCAAATTTAAAGTTTCTCATTTATTAATAAATACTAAACAATACATGTCTTATGCATATAATCCTGCTCTGATTTTATTCATATTTGCATATTTTCTTTTCCATTTGTTTTGTGTTGTGAGTATAGGATTATAACCCTTAGCTTTCTATGTCTGAAATGCATTGTTTAAGTGTAGGCAATCCTTATGCAGGAAACTTTAATTTAAAGATTTGTACATTAACTACATGAAACTGATCATAAAGAACCATTTTTGGGCTCAGCCACAGAATGCTACCACAATGAAGAGTACAGTCAGTTCCTAAATATTCTGGCACCAGGCTAGGCAGACCTGGAGAAGTACTGCTTGATGTTTGTTAGTGGTAGTTGTGGTGGTGTGATGTTAGTCTTATTAAGGTTTTGAGCATCTGCTTCTTTTTAGCCTTGGATATTTGTCTCAGTGGCCTACTCAGGATTTACTTAGCAGAAATAGATATTCGTTCTCTAGCTCTATTTATGATAATACCTGAGGTCCTTCAAGATGTCTTTTTACTGTTCGTTTTTAGTTCCCTCTGTTATCTGCTGTCTGCCTTCCTCTACCACTTATCTTTAGTCTGCACAACATGGCGAATAGGAGTCAAGGATATTCCAGTATGACATCATCCATTTGGTAAAGGGAGGCCTTTCCCCCTTTAGCCTACCCTTAATCTTCCAGCTCCTCATCCCACAACATGTACTGACATCAATGTAACTCACGTGCTGCTGCTGCATATACTTCCCCTGCTCTGGACAGTCTGTCTGTACACCTGCACTTTGCTGCTGCATACACTTCCTGTGCTCTGGACAGTCTGTCTGTACACCTGCACTTTGCTGCTGCATACACTTCCCGTGCTCTGGACAGTCTGTCTGTACACCTGCACTTTGCTGCTGCATACACTTCCCGTGCTCTGGACAATCTGTCTGTACACCTGCACTTTGCTGCTGCATACACTTCCCGTGCTCTGGACAGTCTACCTGTACACCTGCACTTTGCTGCTGCATACACTTCCTGTGCTCTGGACAGTCTGTCTGTACACCTGCACTTTGCTGCTGCATACACTTCCTGTGCTCTGGACAGTCTGTCTGTACACCTGCACTTTGCTGCTGCATACACTTCCTGTGCTCTGGACAGTCTGTCTGTACACCTGCACTTTGCTGCTGCATACACTTCCCGTGCTCTGGACAGTCTGTCTGTACACCTACACTTTGCTGCTGCATACACTTCCTGTGCTCTGGACAATCTGTCTGTACACCTGCACTTTGCTGCTGCATACACTTCCCGTGCTCTGGACAGTCTGTCTGTACACCTGCACTTTGCTGCTGCATACACTTCCCGTGCTCTGGACAGTCTGTCTGTACACCTACACTTTGCTGCTGCATACACTTCCTGTGCTCTGGACAGTCTGTCTGTACACCTGCACTTCCCTTCCAGTTTTCCTTCCTGAGCTAGAGATATAGTTTTCAGGGGCCATAATAAAGAAGGAAGCAACCATGTCCTTCACCTGAGAGAAGGATAACTGACCACATCCAATCAATCTGGCCTGTCTGCTATCCTTCTAGAACTTGGCACTTAAACACAGGTCACCAGAGTCACAGTTGGGAATAAGCCCTCTCTGCTACCTGGCTGGCTATTATAACTCTACACTTATAGAAATATATGTTTTAGGATTTACTGTAAACCTTTTGAGCAACTCTCTTATGAATACTTATGAATATTTTTGACTAAGAAATTCCTCGCCCTTGTAGACCAAATTACTCTGCAATAAATAATAGACCTGAATGAATTATCAGTTCTCCGTCAATAAGTTATCACTATGCAGGTACTGTGCATTGATCCAGGAAGGCAATTAAGTTATCACTTTATTTCAGTTATTGCAAAATTAGGATTCAAAATGACATTAGTAACTTATAGTTGGAATGTCATACTTTACACTGGGGATAAAGTCTTTCTTCTTATAACCTTGATTGTACCTACAGATTCCATAATTAATACTCTCTGTAAGTTTAAATCCGAACATAAGTACATCCAGCTTAAAAAAAAGATTTAGAGGAAATTCCAGTTCTTGTGTTGCTCATGAGTAAAATAGCGCCTCAAAATCAGAGACAATTCATGGTATAACTTGAAAGGTCTGATCTCTTAGAAGACTGACTTGCATTCATTAAATTAAAATATACTTGTTAGAAGCCTACAAAACATCATAAAGTGCACTTTTTCACAGCCAACAATTAGTCTTTCTGCCCAAGTGGATTCTGGAAAGAACTCAAAAGATGGTCTGTCAGGAATAATATTATATGTGTATTATCCATTTGTAGTAGTAAGAAAGCCTTTACAAATCCATTTGAAACTGCTAGGTCATGTCTTAATACATTGCCACCATGGCTAAACTTGGGGTGCTTTCTTCTCAGTCTATAAGACCAAGCAGTAAGAGTACTATTGCTTTGGAAGCTTGGATTTTCACACTTTACTTTCAGATTAGTAGCTAGGTATAAATGAATTTAAGTTTTACTTAAATAACTTTTTTAATCATGGTTGTCTTTGCTAGACTTACCTTGGTTTATTAAACTATATTCCACTTAGTCACTGGCCTTACTCATCTCAACAACCTGTTCTGAACAGAAAAGATATTTACTTCAGCCTGTAAAGAATTACTTCTTGTCTCTTTTCCAAAAAGCATCAAATACCTTTCATTTTAGGCCTAACTCCCTGCTTTGCAAACTATTGAGAAACATTACTGCATTTCAATTTCTAGAACATCCAGAAACACGAGATCATCTGTCTGTAATCTGCAGGAATGGGTATCAGAAAGAACAGGAAAATACTGACTGCACTCTGGATCCTAACGGGATCTTGCTTATACGGATAAATGTTATCATACAGGTGTGATCTGTTGATTCAACTGATGCCTTTGACCTTGCAGATGTCAAAGTGTTAACGGATCGCTTACATAAGGATTATGGGTGAGGTTCATTACGCTCATATACTGGTTTTCCAGAAGCTGATTCATAGTCGGAATAGGTCTGATATTATCCCTTCCTATACAGATATTTTATGAATTTCCCCAAGGTTCTATATTTTTGACTATATTCATTAATTCAGCAATATGCTTCTTTATACTGATAACCTTATCATCTGGAGAGTTTTTGCTACTAATGTTAAAGGACATCTTACCTCTAACATTACTATTTTAAATAGTTTATCAAGAAGAACATTTTACAAGATAAGTATTACCTTTTTGAAACTTGCAAAAAAGACTAAGGCAACAATTCAGAGTTATAGTTAGTTCCAAGGAGTACTTCTGGTAAAATCACTGAAATGTAGTGGCTCATGGTTCAAACCCACTGGCTGTTCAGCCTAACCAATGTGTGCCTCAGTGGTGACCAAGTAGTTTGCAATCTCAAGATATAGGCATACATTTCAAATGTCCCTGATTTTTGCCTCATATTTTTGAACAACTCCTTGCAAAATTTTGATTTTTCTAGTAAATCACTGAGGATTAGTCAGTCAGTAATGCCAGATATCAAAGTTTCATACTTCATATTCTTAATAAAATTAATTGTGATGCTAGGCTTGTCATTCAGTTAACATCTGAAGTGAATTAATGTTTAAAAATAGTCCATGATTTTTGGGCCTTTGTTACCCTCCCATTATTTCTGGCTTTTTTTAGAATTCTTGAAAAAAGAAGTTGAGAGCTACGGCCACAGACCAGCAGCATTTTACTGTTCTGAGGATTCTGGAAGGCTATACATGATTCTTTCATCAAATAGAAATCACACCACCATGGCATGTTGCTCTAGCTGTTTGTATTTTTTGAAGTCACTTAAATTTAGAATAGGAGGTCCCTCCTCAATGTTTTAGTGATCAGGAATAAGTGAGAAAAAAAACTGCTTTACCATTCCCCTGAAGTGTCTGGCTGTGAGCTAGCGTCTCCTCCAATATTGACTAGTCCATTAGACAAGAAAAGGCCACTGAAGGTTAAAGCAACTTCAAAATGTGGCCTCTTGCTGTGTTGCTCAGAATTTACTCACCTGTACTGGCTGATGGCTGTCAAGGTTGGAGTAAACTTGAAGAACTCCCATTCGATTAGTACAGTTTAAAGAAGATGCGATTAGTACAGTTTAAAGAAGATAGTATGGCTGAGGGGCTAACTTGGAAGCATTACCCCTTATAAGGCCTTACCAGAAGACTAACGTGGAGGAAAGGATAATCTTTGCCTGGTAGGCATCCTTTGATTTCTGGCCTTCTTGTTCTTAAATGATTGATACAGACAGGAACTAGAAGAGGAGGAATAGGATTATACTTCTTTGCAGCACTGGAAATGGTCTACAGGAAGTCCTTGTCCTCCTGTAAGGGCTTATAAAAAGGACCTTAACCAGAAAAGTACTGACAGCTGCTGTCTGACATTCTAAATGTAAAGTGGAATATATGGTTGCCAAAAGATAATGTGTTAAGGGCTTTTTTTCCCACTGGTTACTTTATTGGAAAAGCCTAGAAATGACACATTTGGGGCAAGTTGTTAAGAACTCAAATACCAAAAGGTGAGACAAATGTACAGATGTTTACATACTTTTCCATAGGGCCAACAGTCTTGGTCCTTCATCTGGAGAAATAGAGGCCAAATGCTGGGGTTTCTGAGATCAGTGCAAAATAAATGAAAAATCACCTTTGGCATGCCTAATCAAAGAACAGTTCTTTATTGAGAGAAGTAGAAGTAATACCTGGGCATCAAAGGATCCAAATCTGGATGTTTCCAAGCAGAAAGCACATCATTGCTCAATTTCCAAGATAAGGGGTACAATACTTTGAGGGGAGTAACAAGAGACAGCCAGCCAGAGTGCACTTCATGCATGGAAAGCTTCTCCAATGAAGACTTCCTAGTAAAGTGAATTAGCATGAAAGGAAAATTTACAATCATTGTCAGTGTCAGTCAATAGAACTCCTGTCAGCAAAGATTCAACAGTTACTGAAGAATTAGAAGGGGAGACAGGTGGTTACTCCTCTGGCTAGAACTCAGACCAGCTTTTATCTTGTCTCATTTTATCAAAGCCTGACCTATCACATGTCTGTTTTGGCAATCAGCTGGACTGTCAGTAAATGATGTTGGTGGCTCCTTTTTCACCAAACATGTATTCTGCTGATTTGTAAACTGGCTTGGCTGTTTGGCAACTCAGAGTAAATAAAAGTATAAGTTGTTTTTAAAACTAAAGTTTCTCTTTATTGTGAGTTTGTGCAGCTTTGGAAGAATTACTACCTTTACAGGACATGGGTATGAGGACGAACCCCCACACTAGAGGTTGTATGATGGGAGCAAAGCCTACAAAAATAATTTTATGTGGCATGGTGATGTATGACACTGTTTTGATGGTTAGTTGTTTAGATTTTTTTTTACAATTTATTGAGTATTATGAGAAGATAGCTATAGCTAATGAATCAGCATTAACCATTACAAAGCAACATGGTGGTTTGGCATGCAGATGGGAGACTGGCCCAGAACTTAATGCTGATATAACATTTAACTGTTGAAGCTTGAACTCGTACACCTGTTCAGCCATCCCTTACACACACTGAGCAAGTTAAATACAAATAACAGAATTTACTATCAATAAATGACACTATTCCCTGAAAATGTGTACATTCAGCATTTCCTATTTAACTAACCATACATATGATACAATATTTCTAGCTTACTGTTCTTAATAAATATCTTAATACCAATGTATTCACCTTTAAAAGAGTTCCACTCCTTTCCCATTTCTTCTGTAGACTCTTTTTATACCCTTGCACGTTACTTATAATTTATAATCTACCATTTTTTTTTTATTTGAATTTCTTCTGGTCCCATCAATTTCTGTTTCCACATCATCAACAAGATGGTTATTGTCTGGAATCACGATCAGCTATTCCTTGTTCCTTACCCTAATCTAGCCGCCTTGCAGTTTTCAAGGAAGCTAAATATTCTAGCTGTCCCTTTATTATAACTGTTCCTCCTTCAGTCCTTCCTACTGTTTCACAGCCCTTCCTAGTACATCTCTTAGCCTGCAGACACTGAAAATAGATGTACACACCATTGAAAAGTAGTTATATCTAGCCAACATTCTGCAGGATATTATGTTTGAAAATAAAAGTGTGTGTGACAAAAATGTCAAAGTGACAGTGTAAAATCTGTAGTCTTTAATGAACTGTATAACAGAATTCTACCACACAAGGTCATTTATTTTTGTGTTTGAAAACAGATATGTAAGATGCATGTCTTCTTTCTTTAAATTATTTGTGCCACTACTATGTTGGCCATGTAATGTGATTTTTTTCTGTGTAGTAGACAGCTTTAAAAATCATGTGTGATGAGGGGGATTCAGAAAATTGGTGAAGTAAATCAAGCCTAAATATAGGGACATACCTCCAAAAATAGGTACGTCATGTGCAGAAGTAAATCGGGCCTGAATATGGATACATTCCTGTAAAATATGGGCAGCCGAGCAGTGTGCTGACCAGTCACACCCTCGTCCTAATCATCTTTCCTCTTGTCCTCCCTTCCCCTTAACTGAATAGTTTTACTTCCTTTTCCTTGCCTTTCTTCTCATTCTATCACTGTCTCTTTCTTCTTTTCTTCTGGTTCCTCTCTAACCATCCTCCCAAATACTTTTCTTTTCTTATCTGAACTCATATTATCTTGTTTCACCGGGCTGGCAACTCGACACTGTAGAACTCCACTGCCAATCACGAGCGGACGGGTGATCCGCTGTGGCGACCCCTAACCGGGAAAAGCCAGAAGAAGATGATTTTCCTCACATATTTCTGTTCAGCACTAGCTGTGTGCTTATTGTGGGCATCTTTTGAAATTCTAAACACCACGACTTTGATCCTTAGAACAGCGAAATGTGAACTGCGGGGAGTATACATTAAGTTCAGGATTGCAGTATTCCCCTAACTCCAAGCTACAGCAATCTTGGAGTGTGTGTGTGTGTGTGTGTGTGTGAGTATAAATATGGTAGGTAAGTACGTGAGTTATGAGTATGGGGGAGGTGGACCCCACCTGCAAAAAACACTTTAATGGTGTTAGAGAAACGGAATAAATTTTTTTGTAAATTCATTAAAGTGTCAGGACTCATAAAACTGCATCTTACACTTCCAGTAGAGAGCTGCGTTTTCTGTCCTGTATGCTACAGAATGCTTATTTACTCAAACTTTAATTTCATGCCATATTCCTTGAGTGTTTTGTTTGTGATCGCTGTATACAATCTAACAATTTGTTGCCAAACATTTTGTGATATTTTATAGATTGTTACCACCCAAATGTATTTTAAGTTAACCTGCATGTTTTTCTTGCATATTCATAGTGTTTGTAAATGAACATGCTAATTTGGATTATTCTAATCCTATCCCCCCAAAAAACGGGTCTATATTAAATCAGCATACGCTTAAAAAAGTGAACGCTGATTTATCGACCCCATGTAAGTGAAAGCTTACAATCCCAAACACTTAGAACAGAGATTTATTCCCCAGGGAAAGAAATCACTGTTCCAAAAAAGAAAAAAAAACCAAACAAACGTTAAAATATTATATAAAGTGGGGGGCCCACAACCCCCCTACTTAAAATATACCAACTCCAAGATTGCACTACAGACGAAAATGGCAAAATAACAAAAGCGGCCACGCGATTTCTTTCCCAGGGAAAGAATTCACTTATATACCATTTTGGTATTTTGCCGTTTCATGCTTTCAAGTTCGATCAAGATGCATTCGAAAGAATGCATCTTCGATCACATAATAGGAAACCAAAAAAACACTAGTTATGTTCTAAAGTTTTGTGCACCTTGGCATTTTCTGTCTAGGATTCCACTGAAAACAGACTAACCAGTTGGACTCCCTAATAAGAAGGAACAATAAATACAATTAAATAATGAGAAGTTAAAGAATTACTCACTGAGGGCTGTGGAGGGGCATATGGAACTGTACAGCAAGGAATACGTTACCTAAACACAGGTTGTTAAAATCCATTATAGGGTTCAGAGGTGAGCTGAGCAAAGTTTAGGAGTACCTCAGATGTTGTTAGTAAGCATCAGGTTCAGATGAAAAATGGAGAGCAGATCCTCTGAACCAGTTTAAGAAACGTTGCAGGGACTCAAGGAACCATATGTTATATGTTTCAGGGGTTTCTGCTTGCCACAACTGACAGGACGCAACAGTCATAAGTCAGTGCGCTCTCTGTCTCCCAAAAGAGATGCTGAAGGAGTGCACCATCTCCACTTTGGCTCTCTCCAAGAATGACCAGCAAGGTTACCACCTCTCTCTTTCCCTGTCTGTCTGGAGGGATGATGATTTCACCAGTCAAGGAGGACAGGTCACCGAGTACACTGCGGAATATGAAGAGAAAATAGCTTAGGCTTAGAACTGGGGTCTAAGAGCCTTTCCTTTTGCTTTTTGTGTTCCTGCGAGACAACATGGATGAGTCCAGCAGCAGTTGACTTTTGTGATGGGCTCCTCCATTGTTGTCAAGCTATGAGCACTTATCAAAGTTGCAGTCTTTGTTTGTCAACACCAGCAAGTTGAAGAATTGAAACAGTGGTGTCAGCAACAACAGTCAAGATTATGCTTAGGTCACAGGCAAAAAAGTTATCCCTGTAGTAACCCTGATTCATGATCTAGCAATGTCGGGGACAACTGGAAGATCTGTGCTTTTCAGACTCTAAACATGAAATCCTTGTTGAAATGCACATTAGTAACACATGCAGACTGAATGGGCAGTTAAAACACAAGAATCATGAGCCACATGTGCCTTGTGCTACAGCTGCTACATTGTTATAAGGTCTTTTTAACTGCTGAGCTGATATCACAACCCCCCCACCCGGCAGTACTTCTTGGAAAGTGACAACATGAATATGCATGTGCTCAAACCAAATGTACTTGAACCTCAACAGTTAACAATCAACCAACATCCAAAGGTATTTCTCTGTAAGTGGGTAAGACTCCTATATCATGCCACCTCTTTTATTATTCTCAATCCAAGGTGAATGCTCACTGAAGGACCAATCAGTAGCACACACATGAAAATGTGTTTTGCCCTTTCTCAGGATAGCTGTGATCAGAAAAAAATGAACATTAAAACAATAAAAAACAAACGGCAAACCACTAATAAACCAAAAAGACGTGAAAAAGCGACAAGGCAGGTAGTATATGAACCACAGGAAATTCTTTACTAAAATAACTAAAAATACACTTTAAGCGCTTTTCGTCAAGCAAATGCCCGACTTCTTCAGAAACCAGTCACATGTTAACAATAAAACCACACATTTATATATACATATAATCATTTAGACGCTGCATCATCTCATTAATCAATTGAGCATTTAAAGTAGCAGTAACAACCACTCCATGTACTAAACCATTTCATACTGTTTTAAATGGACGTAAATGTTACAATAGTGAAAAAAATAGTGGAAGAAAGTATTTGTTGGTATACATAATAGCCCCATTACTAATCATCTCCTAATGCTTTTCAGTTTTAAGAGACTAGAAATTGAACAAACATCATTTATACCAGGGTGACAGTACGCGTGTAATCTAACCTGCCAAGATAACTCAGTTTCCTCTAATTGTAAGGGTCTAGGTCCACCCCTGTGGTTAGTCTCAATGTGGTCAATTGCAACAAATCTAAAACTATGGTTATGATTAGTTGCAATATGTTTAGCCAGTGCGTTTTCCATCTTCAGATTTTTAATAGCATATGTGTGCTCATAGATACGGTCTCTTAGCCTTCTTTCGGTTTTCCCGATATAGAAGGCTGGGCACAGTTTACACCTAGCTAAGTAAACCACAAAAGTTGAGTTACAATTGAGTTTAAAACCAATTTTATATGTGTGGTTGTTAATGTGGAAGTGTCTGCTTTCCTCGACATATTTGCAATAATTGCAGTTCTGGCATTTAAACATTCCTACATTCAGAAATGGAAGTGATGTTCTAGACTCTAAAATACTCTTGATGTTTCTTCCCTTTTTGTAAACCACCTTAGGTTTAAAGTCTAGTTTATTGCAGATGCTAGGATTTAACTTGAACAATTCCCAGTTTTTAAAAATAATATCTATACATATTCCACTATCCATACTAAATGTTGTAATAAATGATGGTTTTGTGGTCTCACTCGTGAGAACCATGTTCGTCATGTTAATAACTTCTGGTACCTCAGAGCTTTGATGGTTGCCGCCCCCTCCCCTACGTTGTTGACCATGGTCATTGTGAGATACAGAACCTTCCAATTCATATGTCAAAATACTCACACAGTCATCAGTTGGTGTAAAAGTGCAGTTATTCTTAATAACTGGTAACAAAGGTGAATAAAATTCCTGACACCTTTTGTCAGTTATTTCTTGTATAAGTTTGTCCAAAAACTCTTCGGGGTAACCACGTGACAGGAACATGTTCTTCAGTGTTAGACATTCATTATGAAAATCCATATCCAAAGTAACCATTCATGCAGCACGAACGAGCTGGCCCTTTACTACAGACTTCCTTTGGGAGAATGGGTGACAGCTGGTGAAATGCAAAAAGGTGTTAGAATATGTCTTCTTTCGGTGGATTTTAGCAGTATAACAGTTGAGCGTCAAGTCCTTACTTAACCAGACATCCAAATAAGCAATGTTCTCAGTTGAAAATGTATGTGTAAACTCTAAAAAAATCAGTACTGTTGTTAAAGTACTGTAACATTTTATCAACTTCTTGCTCATCTACATTTAAAAGGATGAATATATCGTCGAGAAACCTCGTATATAATAAAAAATGTTTATAGTGGGTGTTCTATGAAAAAATATATTGAAATTTACTCTCTTACTTGCTTGGTGTGATGGATCTGCAGTGTTCTTATGACACTCAATCTTGCTGGCTGGAATCAAAGTCTGGTTATATTTGCATTCACAGTCTGTTGCATACAGAAACTTGCAGAATATACACTGATGAGAGAATATACTTTGCAGCACTTGTCTTTAAGAGCAGTAACCAATAACTTTTATAATAAATAAAACTGGACAAACGTTGCAGCTTAAAAGTACTGTTCCAACTTTACTTCTCATATAGTACAGATGATGTGAGAGATATAACATTTACCTTGGGACTTGTGTCCCTACCAAACCTCTCTCACATAGCTGGATTTATACAGCTCTTTATATACTGTTTTAGTCCTGTAGAAACAATACTAAGCTTCCTTGTTTAACAATGTCTTGTAAGAGACCAGCTTTGCTGACAGTGTGAATATCCTGTAACAGTGTCCTAATGTCCATGTAGAAAAACATATTTTTGAGGAAACACATTGTATTCTATTTGGATCTGTGTATATGACCATATGTTCTTGTACCAATGCTGATAAGCATATCCTGTTTTTTATGAAGAAAAACATATTTTTGAGAAAACACATTGTCAGAGATCAGCTTTTCTGACAGTGTGAACATCCTGTATTTTATTTGGATCTTTGTATAAAAAACATCTGTTATCCTGTTTTTCCATGCAGAATAACATGTCATTGTTACATCCTGTTTTGAGTCTGTAAGGGAATAATGTCCATTCTTTAAAAGCAGATTTTGTATTTTTGCTCTTGCATACATCCTGTTTTGAGTCTGTAAGGGAAGAATGTCCATTCAGCAGATTCCTTTTCCAAGCCATGGTCATTTAGTATGACTGCTGATCACATTTTACTTAAACTTTGTTTCTGCATTTAAGCAAGCCTTTTCTTTCAGCATATTTACAACATAATTAATTTCAGATTTATATTCATAAACTCTAACAATTCCCTCTGTTTTTAAACAAACTCAAAACATTTTATATAGAAAACACAAGAAACAAACCTTTAGTTTGATACAACAAATCAAAACGCAATTTTACATAGTTAATACAATGATATTAAAGTATTACTACCAAAACTGAATGTATTTAACATTTTTTCTTTTGCAGACCATTCTGTGAAAATATTTTATCAGTTATGAGCTGTGTCTGCTTTAATATTATTTTTATTTATTTTTTTAACATGATCAATTTATTCTTTTGCAATCACAGAATTTAATTTATGACTTAGAACTGTTTCATTAACTCTTTGCAACTGTTAAATTAACTATGAGACAATAACTATGTGCTACTGCAAGCATTTATACACTACTGAAAACACACAATTTCAATGTCATTTTAATCATAACATTATGTTCATGTCTCTGAACTGCTACAATGTATTCTGTACAGTATGTATTTACATAGACTGTTTGCTGTTCATGCATTTCAATTTACTAGGTATACTGGACCCACTTTTTCTTTAAATATGTTTTTTTCACACATATTCATTACTAGACATTAATTTCATTTGTACTGAATTATTCTGCATTTGTACATACAATGACTATAAATTACATTTAGTCTAATCTTACAAATTTAATAACATTAATATTAAGCAAAATCTTGGAAAATGTTTGTCTCTTTAGAACTATCTAGTGGAATTGACACCAAATGCATATGTCATGTTATTTTAAACTACATACTCAACAATTATTAAAAATATTCATGCTTTTTATACCAACATTGTTTTGCCAAAAACTTATTAAAAATAGTGACCATTCTTGCTCAATTTTTTTACATATCTTTTACTCTCTTTGTATAGCTGTAATCAGTTTTAAGCCATCTCTTGTTTTTTTAACTATCTCTTGTATAGCTTTACAGTTTAACAGGTTGTAAATACAATTTAATACTAAACAATACAATAATAACCATTATGATAGCTATTAACAACTTGTAAAATATCTTATCCTGTCAGGTTTAATCCAGTTTACCAGTATTTCTAATACACTAATACCTGTTTTTTCCTCTCCCTAAAAGAGTATTGCCAAGAAGGAATGAGATATTTTTTCCTGTAGCTTTATTTTACACCCTTATTATTTATTTTTATGTAGCTTTATTTCAGACCCTTGTTTATTTGTTCTGTAGCTTTATTTCAGACCCTTGTTTATTTTTTCTATAGCTTTATTTCAAACCCTTGTGCAGTGCTGCTTATACAGTCAGTGTAAAAACTGAGAAAGTACCCCTCCCCCGTAGTACTTCAGCACTGTTTACCTGCCCTATGCTGTGTTTACCTGCCCTATGCTGTGAAAATAGAATGTATGTCAGCCTAACACTATGGTTATACATTTATTTTATTAAATTATGAACTTTTGTCTGATTTGATAATTTTTTATAAAGCTTTTGCTGTTTACTACCACTAGTAGGCATTTACATTCTCCTGCACAATTGATTTGAACTGTATATATACTATAGCCCATTTGCTGGCTGTACTTGATGCAACTGAGGTTTTTTTTTGTCCTTTTAACATTTACTTGCAAACAGATTATAAGTGACATCTATGCACAATTGTGACATTTTATTACAATTACCAAATAGTGTTGCCTGTAAATATTTTAACAATTATGTTTTAATAACAATGATGCTTTAGAAAAACTCAAGCTACTTATCTGGCAATCAGTCTTGTTGTTTATCTTATCTTTCCAGCATTTCCTGTAACTATTCATTCAGTCTAGGAAGGTCTGAGCTTACATTTCATACTCTGTAAACTATAGTTAATTCTTTTAGCATTTTTAACTATGCATTTATACTACATTACAATTAGCTTACATGGATTTCAGTATTTTTTATTTATTTATTTAACTATTTAACTGTCCTGCCATTAATTTTACAAAAACTGTTTGACTAATACCATCTGTGATTTTATTTATTTTTAAAATTCAGAACTTTAAATGTTTGGTGTTACTATATAATTATAAACAAATTTTAAAAAACAAAATAGATATTAGTTTAACCAACACATTTATATTTATATTATTTATATTTGCTGTTGTCTGCCTGTTATTCTTGTGTATTGTAACAGATGTACTCTAGATGAAAAGAACACACATGCATGTCTGTCTTGTATATGTATATCTTTATACAAGCATGTCATGTCTTGTGACTTTAAATTTTACTCATCTATTTTTATTTAATTTTATACATTAGAACAGTTTTGTTTACCTTTTGACTATGCTAATGAATGGCATTCATATGCTTTACTTTACTGTAGTACTGATAGATGTCTTGCTTTAACTGAATGAAAGTAAAACATTTAAGAATGATTTGTCCAGACATCAGATCCTACCATCCTACCATGTATGTTTAACCATTTTCAAAACATAAACATATTATAAAATATATTTCTTTTGCACAGATTAGCTGTGTATGCAGGAAATTTCCAGTCTCTGTCAGTTCAGCTAATTTATTTCCTTTATCCTGCAACTGCTTTTGAAGAATTTCCTGGAATGTTGTATGGTCTTTCTGACATTCTTTAGTAAGCTGTTCTGCTGAATTTGAAACTCCTATGCACTTTTGAAAAGATGTGTGTATAACTTGTCTAAGCTTCCTGAACTCATTGTGTCTGTCTTTTAGAAGTTTACTACATTCCTTTGTAACAAAATGTACTAAGGGATCTATCAGTAACTGATTTGACTCACATGTGGTGACAGGACATAACTGTTCAACATCAGAATGTAATGGAAACACTTTACCCTTAGTTAATTCTTCAGATCTGTCTTTACAGTCTATTTTTTTTGCAATATGATGCAATATTATTTTATGACATAATACACAAAATGCAGTTTTTGATGAATCACACAATAAACATTTGTCATATTTCACATGATTTTCTTTGAGATACCAGTCAAATATTGTAATACATTTGCATAATGCCTTACTATCAACCTGCCCTAATAAGGTTTTACATTTACTAATATGCTGTGTATACCAACATAGCATTTTACTAAAGTTTGGTTTACTCCTGCATGAATTATAAATAATATCCATACTATCTAGTAATATACAACCTGTCTAGGAATACAGAAACTATATATGAATATACAAACTGTCTTAAGAATATAAAAACTCTCTTAAGAATATACAAACTGTTTTAACATCATCCACACTAAATATGTGACACAGAAAAAAGTCTTACCAGTTAGCAAGAAAACAGGTGATCAGGCTGCTATTGCAGATGGCTGGAAATTTTTCAAAGTCACTTGAGAAGCTGGGAAAGCACAACAGGCAGTGGACTGATGGGCTAGTGGATATCCCCTTTTCTTGAAGAATTTATGGCACTGCGAATTTCTTGAACTAGTCTCACTCCGGATTGTAGACGTCTAAAAAACTTTACTACTGCAAGCTGCATAAACTGGAATACTTCTGTTCAGAATTTACACATACGTACAAATGTTAGTTACTGCAATTTGACTGAAGTGACCCTCTGCAGGGCTTACCATCACTCCTCCTGTGTTTGAATGCAGATTGTAGGTTCAAATGCAGACTAGCTTGCCATTGAAAAATTATATGGAGCTAGTCACTCAGCTGCCTCGCCATTGAAAAAAAATATTATATGGCTCTTACTGCTTGCTTCTTGTCTGGATGGATTCTTGCTAAAATTCAAAGTCTGATTATATTTGCATTCACAGTCTGTTGCATACAGAAACTTGCAGAATATACACTGATGAGAGAATATACTTTGCAGCACTTGTCTTTAAGAGCAGTAACCAATAACTTTTATAATAAATAAAACTGGACAAACGTTGCAGCTTAAAAGTAGTTCCAACTTTACTTCTCATATAGTACAGATGATGTGAGAGATATAACATTTACCTTGGGACTTGTGTCCCTACCAAACCTCTCACATAGCTGGATTTATACAGCTCTTTATATACTGTTTTAGTCCTGTAGAAACAATACTAAGCTTCCTTGTTTAACAATGTCTTGTAAGAGACCAGCTTTGCTGACAGTGTGAATATCCTGTAACAGTGTCCTAATGTCCATGTAGAAAAACATATTTTTGAGGAAACACATTGTCTGTATTCTATTTGGATCTGTGTATATGACCATATGTTCTTGTACCAATGCTGATAAGCATATCCTGTTTTTTATGAAGAAAAACATATTTTTGAGAAAACACATTGTCAGAGATCAGCTTTTCTGACAGTGTGAACATCCTGTATTTTATTTGGATCTTTGTATAAAAAACATCTGTTATCCTGTTTATCCATGCAGGATAACATGTCATTGTTACATCCTGTTTTGAGTCTGTAAGGGAATAATGTCCATTCTTTAAAAGCAGATTTTGCATTTTTGCTCTTGCATACATCCTGTTTTGAGTCTGTAAGGGAAGAATGTCCATTCAGCAGATTCCTTTTCCAAGCCATGGTCATTTAGTATGACTGCTGATCACATTTTACTTAAACTTTGTTTCTGCATTTAAGCAAGCCTTTTCTTTCAGCATATTTACAACATAATTAATTTCAGATTTATATTCATAAAATCTAACAGGTGACAGCTGGTGAAATGCAAAAAGGTGTTAGAATATGTCTTCTTTCGGTGGATTTTAGCAGTATAACAGTTGAGCGTCAAGTCCTTACTTAACCAGACATCCAAATAAGCAATGTTCTCAGTTGAAAATGTATGTGTAAACTCTAAAAAAATCAGTACTGTTGTTAAAGTACTGTAACATTTTATCAACTTCTTGCTCATCTACATTTAAAAGGATGAATATATCGTCGAGAAACCTCGTATATAATAAAAAAGGTTTATAGTGGGTGTTCTGCTGAGAAAATACATAATGAGATTCCCAATATGCCATAGCCAAATTGGCTATGCTACCACCATATGGGGATCCCATTGCAACACCCACTTTTTGTAAGTAAAATTCTTCTGAAAAAATAAAAAAATTGTAAGATAATACGAGGTCACCCAACAAAGTTACCAGGTAGATTTCTCTGTCTGGTGCATTGCGTTTCCTCATCATGTAGTTAACCCATTCAAGAGCAATATCTTGGGGTATACTGCTATATAAGTCCTTAACATCAGTTGTTAGAAGGTTACTGTCTTTGTTGAATTCAGTATTTTTAATCATATCTAAGAATGACCATGAGTCTTTACATATCTGGTTTTCCATGAGAACGTATTTTTGAAGTATAGCATCCACTACCTTGGCACAGGAATACGTAGGAGATCCTCTACTATCCACCAACAATCTAAGTGGTGGGTTGTAAATGCTCTTATGGATTTTAGGGATACTGAAGACACATGCGTATTTTGGAAAAGAAGTAGTCAAATAGGCGTGCGTTTCCAAATCTATTCTACTCCCAATAAAGAGGTCTTCAATGCTGTCTCTTATTATCTTATAAGCACTGTTGACCTCAGATCTTGAACTGCACGTGTATTTACCTGAGTTTAACACTACATGCATACGATTCTCATAATCCAAGATGGTAAAAACCACCAACCCACCACCCTTATCAGGTTTACAAAATCGTAAGTTTTGGGTTTAAGAAATAGGAGAAACTCTTCTTCCAACCTGGAAATATTGCAACCCCCATACTTATAAGATTTAGTCTTACCCAAGTGTCTAACATCTTGTTCACATCTTTCAAAAAGCTCAATAGCAGGGTGTAATGGAGGATTGAATGTACTAGGTACATGCAATTTGTTAGGATTATCAATATCCAAATTGTCACCCATTAATAACTTAAAATTAAGTTTCCTGGCAAATAGTTTTACATCAAGAACAGTGTCAACAATATTAATGGCGTTCGATGGCACGAAACTAAAACCTTTAGACAACAATTCAAGCATGTCACTGTCAAACTTAATGTGACTAAAGTTATATAAATTAAAGTCACCTGTGGTATTTTTGACAATTTCAACAAGAGGTAGAAAAACAGTACTGTCATTGTTAGATTTAGCTAAATCATTGTCAGAAACAGGCTTTATATTAGTACAATCATCAATAAAAAAATCAGTACGAGTCATATAATCTAGATTCAGACAATAAAGCCTCATCACAATCTAACCCTGAGTTAACAAAGTCCAAAGCTATTTGTTGTTCAATTGGCTCACTGTGGATGTAGATTGGTGGGGATTCCTGTTCTTCGGTCTCGCACCTAAAAAAGGACGTTGTTGACTGTTATTATTGTAATTGTCCCCTATGCGGTTGTTATTATGACCACTCCTCAGTCTTTCGCTCCATGGTGTACCAGCAGGTTAGATTACACGCGTACTGTCACCCTGGTATAAATGATGTTTGTTCAATTTCTAGTCTCTTAAAACTGAAAAGCCTTAGGAGATGATTAGTAATGGGGCTATTATGTATACCAACAAATACTTTCTTCCACTATTTTTTTCACTATTGTAACATTTACGTCCATTTAAAACAGTATGAAATGGTTTAGTACATGGAGTGGTTGTTACTGCTACTTTAAATGCTCAATTGATTAATGAGATGATGCAGCGTCTAAATGATTATATGTATATATAAATGTGTGGTTTTATTGTTAACATGTGACTGGTTTCTGAAGAAGTCGGGCATTTGCTTGACGAAAAGCGCTTAAAGTGTATTTTTAGTTATTTTATTAAAGAATTTCCTGTGGTTCATATACTACCTGCCTTGTCGCTTTTTTACGTCTTTTTGGTTTAACATTAAAACAATGCCTTTTGTATATAAACATCACTCTTCCATACAATGCATGAGTAGCGAATCCCTTGCGCATTAAAGCTACTTACATCATCAATCTCATATGGAGCAACTGCATGCAAGTGTAGCTCCAGTACACAGTACAAGGTTATCGTCTTGGAGGCAAAGGAAGTATGCATGCCCAAAGATGACAATGTCTTGTGAACATCAAATCTTTTGATCTGACAGTCTTGTTAAGCAGTTTCTAAAGATGCTTCTTTAGACTCCTTAGACAAAACCATCTCTCCCATAGAATCTAAATTTCATGGCTGACACACTTGTCCATCCACCTTTTTTAATCATTTGCATCAGCAGATATGAAAGTCATCTTCTACAAATGCTTGTTCTGATGCTCCCTGGATCTGTCTAATGGAGCTTGGGGCATCAGGTGCATATTTGAGAGAACACTATTTGTTCTTTCACTAGGACTAGGATAAACCTATGTTTCCTTTGTAAATGGTTTTAGAAGCGTCTATCAGTTTATTCATGTCTGTTTTCTTGCAGAGAATCCACACCTTTCATGCCCTTAACAAGCAGGAACAGTTCCCTTTTTTTTACCTGAAAGGGTGCATGAGCTGAAAAAGACGTATCTGTCATTTGTATCTTTGCCTGGATAAGGAAGGCTTAACAGTGTCACAGTAAATGCTTATATTTACTGCCACCATATCACCGGCTATCAGTTGGCCAACATGGTTAAAGAATACACAACCAAGGGAAGTGATGCATTCAATGAGTATTTAAAGAATTTGCCCATTGAATACGTGATGCACCACCCGCCTGCCTGTGCTCTCAGACATGTGATGCACTACCTGTCTGCCTGTGCTCTCAGACATGTGATGGATGTGATGGACCACCTGGCTGCTTCTGCTCTCAGACATGTGATGCACCACCCAGCTGTCAGTGCTCTCAGACATGCGATGGACCACCTGGCTGCCTGTGCTCTCAGACATGTGATGGATGTGGTGGACAACCTGGCTGCTTCTGCTCTCAGACATGTGATGCACCACCCAGCTGTCAGTGCTCTCAGACATGTGATGCACTACCTGTCCGCCTGTGCTCTCAGACATGTGATGGATGTGATGGACCACCTGGCTGCTTGTGCTCTCAGACATGTGATGCACCACCCAGCTGTCAGTGCTCTCAGACATGTGATGGACCACCTGGCTGCCTGTGCTCTCAGATCTGTGATGGACCACCTGGCTGCCTGTGCTCTCAGACATGTGATGAACCACTTGGCTGCCAGTGCCCAAATGCTGCTGTTTTAATCTCCCCTCCAGCAGTGAAGCTTACTTTTATACTCCTGTGATAGAGGATTTAGCCTTCTGAACCTTCTTATCTGGCCTCAATAGCTCCTGTATCCCTTGTTAAGTCCTCCTTGCTCCCTGAGAATATTCCCAATACAGACAGTCCCTCAAATTAAGATACGACAAATATGTGTTTATCATCAGCTTTTTACCCCTCCTTCCCTGTTCCATCCCCCACTACTGGATGCTCTCCCTAGCCATTGTAAGTGTATTATTTTTTTATCTCTGTCTAATGGGTTGCCTTATGAGGACTAAAATATGGGAGCACGGTGCTGGGTGTGTTTGTTCAGCTTCTTACAATGATGCTACAGCTCCAGCCACTGTGTGTGTGGGGGAGTGTTGTAAGTGCATTGACAGCAGGGCTAGGAATCTTGAAAATGTGTGCTGAGTGACAGACGACTGTCAGGGAAAAATCCAGCTACTACCCACTTCAACAGACAGTCCCTCTTGAAGAACAGTCATACCTCTCAGCTGTCTAGTATTTGACAAAATGTTTAGATTTTAGCTTCATCTTTTTGGTCTATCCCTCATACAAATTATAGTTGTTTTGTCAAATCATTGGCAACTGAAGTAATTAAATGAAGACATACATTTTATTTTCAGACTTCATACCCTTCAAAAAATGCATGTTAATGCAAAGCTTGTTAATCTAGCAACTTTCTAAGTTTACTGTTTCTGATTTTGGGCCTTTGTCCCCCTTGTTATTTTTGGCTTTGTCCAGAATTCTTGTGCTAAGAGATTGAAAGGTATGAAGTGAGTTCAGTATTCAAGACATATTAACAAAGGCAAAAATCAAAATCCCAAGACAATTTCTAAGGATAAAAGTTATGGCAATAAAATGACTGGAGTAAAAAACTTCATAGGCTCTGTGTTCAGTCATGATTGTGCCAGTAATTTCATCAGCAGATAAAAGTTAAATGGAGAGCTTACGGACTACTTTATTTCTAGGCAGATAAAAGCAAAGTGGGCAGACATGCTTGCTTTTATGGGTATAGTTTACTGACCTTGATGAAAAGAGCATTTTGGGAGAGTGGAGCTGATGAAATGCATGCTGGTTGGGCATCATGTGGTTATGGGTGCTCTCCTTCTATTATCTGCAGACCAAGGCTACATTTCAGAAGGCTTAGCTGTCTGCACCCAGATGGTGAAGAAATTGCAACTATGGAACATCTTCACATCTAAACTTATTTTCAGTTTCACATGTTCTAGAAGTTTTTAAGGCAGGCAAAAGTTAGAACAAGCTATACAACAGAAGGAGGATACTAGTACAGAAGAGAGTAAAATCCCAAGAAGTAAAGACATCCCTGATCAGTATCAGCAAGAAACTACGATCCCTCATTAAATCATCCAAGGCTAGTTTCGAAAGAGAAATTTCCAATGACTCCAAAGATAACCACAAAGCGTTCTTTAGCTATGTCAAGAACCTAAGTGGAAACTCTCATATCTGCTCTGAGTTAGTGCAGAATGGCACAAAATACACTGAGCCAACTGATATTGCCAACATTCTGGCAGACAGGTTTAGTGCAAACTTCACCCCCCTCTCACCCCCTAAAGGGCCCATAACCATACCAGAAGAATGCAGGGCCCTGTCAGTCACTGACACACAGGTTAAAACAGCCCTATCTAAAGCCAAAAATACAGCTTCAATGGAACCGGGCGGTGTCCCAGGCTGTGTCTTACAAGAGTTCCAAAATGAACTAACCCCTCACCTAAACACACTGTTCAAACTCAGTCTCTTTACAGGCTACGTACCCACAGAGTGGCGCACAGCGACAGTTCTCACTCCACAAAGGTGGAGCCACAACGGACCCCGGGAACTATTGCCCTATAAGCCTGACTAGCTTGGTCTGCAAGGTTATGGAGCACATCATCATGGAACTCATTAACATAGACATTGGGAACCTCCAAACATTGGACCCTACCCAGTTTAGCTTTGTTAAGGGCAGATCATGCCTCCTAATACTAGTGGACTTCTTTGAGACAGTTACCAAGGCATTAGATGAGAGAAAGAAGGTCCACACAGCCTACCTCGACCTCACAAAGGCTTTTGACACCATTCCCCATTCTAGTATTATAGACAAGCTCACCGGCTTGAACATAAACCCCCTATATCACGAGATGGGTTGCCAACTGGCTCATGGATAGAACCCACATGGTGAGAGTTGCAGGCTCTATGTCCGACTCTAAACTGGTTACAAGTGGTGTCCCCCAGGGCTCAGTCCTAGGACCCCTCCTGCTCGGTATATACTTCTCAGAGGTACAGGCAAGCATAGGAGGACTATGGCTGACCAAGTTCGCAGACAACTGCAAACTAGGGGCCATAATTGATCCACCAGCTGATACAGACACCCTCTAGAAGGGCATCACTGAGATAGATATCTGGTGTCAAAATCATGGCCTCAAGCTAAATGCCAAAAAGTGCATAGTCATCCCCTTTGGAAAAAAAAAAAAGTACCTGCAAACTAGTTCCCTAAATACAGAAAATGTAATAATGGATCTGGGGACCCAAGTAGATAGTAATCCCGCGTTTGATAATCATATTGCCAAGGTGGTTAGAAAATCCTTCTATGTGGCCCACCTAATCACAAAAGGGTTCACATCTAGAACAAAAGAGGTTATAGTTCCTCTCTACTCATCACTCATTAGACCCATCATAGAATACAATACCCCATTTTGGGATATACCTTGGAGGACACCTGCAACAGGTGTAAAGACCACAAAAGTACCTCACCAAGAAGATTACTGGCCTCAAACAGATGCCCTATGCAGCCCGAGACTCAAGAAACTCCAGCTGTACTCGGCTGCATACCGCTTACTCAGAGGTGATCTCTGCCTGACATACAAGGCCATGTCCAACCCAGAATTGATAGACATGCTCCACCTAAAAAAAAAAAACAAACCCCGGAGAGCCGCACACTCTTGAGATATAAACCTCACCTCAACGATAAATAGGACATGCTGGAGGGATAGATTCCTGTCCCAGAGACTCCCCATGCTTTGGAAAAGGATTCCAATATACATCAGGCAGAGCCTCTCAATAACACTCTAAGTGAAACCTTGACGGGTGGGTGGGAAACAGAAAATTTACCCCGGGGATCACTGCAGTGGCTCTGCTGGACAGTGGCACAGGGAACTAATGGCTCTGCTGGACAGAGGCACAGGGAACTAAGGGGGTGGCGAAAGCCAACACATTCTGGCTACGCTTATAAATGCCCTTGGGCAAATAGCCTAGTACTTACCTATGAACCATTAAACCTATGAAAATATACTTGTCTGCCACATAAAAAGTCATAAATAACACAGAGTTGCAGCTAAAGCTTTACTCCTATATTCAAGAAGTTGTTTTAGCAGTGTCCAAGAGAGGATAGGATGATCTGTTTTTTATAGTTAAGGGAGTTACAGCAAACATGCTGTATTAGCCCCTAGATAAATATGTGTCATCAGCCACACCTTGCTTATCCAAAGTAAAATTACATGATGAATCAGTATGGCAAAACTGTCCAAAGAATTAACACAAATCATCCATTAGCATACTGCTCAGATTGAGCTGACGTGCTTATGACTTTTTTATTATTTTAGTTTTTATTCTGACGTGTTTATATATTAACTCATTTTAGAACTATGCTTGCACAGAAAATGTGCAAACTCTGTTTGGGATTCAGAGATGGTTAACACATTATGCTGTGCAGATGAGTACAGATAGATGTGAACAGGGTGTGGGTGACTAACACATAGTATATCTGGCAGTTCGCATACAGGATTAAGGCTGTAAACGGTTGTGTTTCCTCTAGATAAGAATATTGGACAAGATTCCTTCCACTTCCATCTCTACTTCATTACTTGGCCATACAGTATTCCTGGGTTGCCCTATAAATAGACACTTGTGTCCAGCGATATTACCTGGCTAACAAATAGATAAAAACATGGTAATGAATATATAACAACACGCAAAGAATGAAATCCATGCAAAGGAGCCAAAAAGATTGTATTAAATTAAGTATTATAAATGGACACTTGTGTCCAGCGATATCACCTGGTTAACAAATAGATAAAAACATGGTACATGCTGCATACTAATGAATATATAATAACACGCAAAGAATGAAATCCATGCAAAGGAGCCAAAAAGATCATATTAAATTTAATATTATAAATAGATACTTGTGTCCAACGATATTAACTGGTTAACAAACAGATAAAAACATGGTATATGCTGCATACTAATGAATATATAACAACACGCAAAGAATGAAATCCATGCAAAGGAGCCAAAAAGATCATATTAAATTAAATATTATAAATAGACACTTGTGTCCAGCGATATTACCTGGTTAACAAATAGATAAAAACCTGGTATCTGCTGCATACTAATGAATATATAACACGCAAAGAATGAAATCCATGCAAAGGAGCCAAAAAGATCATATTAAATTAATTATAAATAGACACTTGTGTCCAGCGATATTACCTGGTTAACAAACAGATAAAAACATGGTATATGCTGCATACTAATGAATATATAACAACACGCAAAGAATGAAATCCATGCAAAGGAACCAAAAAGATCATATTAAATTAAATATTATAAATAGACACTTGTGTCCAGTGATATTACCTGGCTAACAAATAGATAAAAACATGGTATCTGCTGCATACTAATGAATATATAATAACACGCAAAGAATGAAATCCATGCAAAGGAGCCAAAAAGATCATATTAAATTAAATATTATAAATAGACACTTGTGTCCAGCGATATTACCTGGTTAACAAACAGATAAAAACATGGTATATGCTGCATACTAATGAATATATAACAACACGCAAAGAATGAAATCCATGCAAAGGAGCCAAAAAGATTGTATTAAATTAAGTATTATAAATGGACACTTGTGTCCAGCGATATCACCTGGTTAACAAATAGATAAAAACATGGTACATGCTGCATACTAATGAATATATAATAACACGCAAAGAATGAAATCCATGCAAAGGAGCCAAAAAGATCATATTAAATTTAATATTATAAATAGATACTTGTGTCCAACGATATTAACTGGTTAACAAACAGATAAAAACATGGTATATGCTGCATACTAATGAATATATAATAACACGCAAAGAATGAAATCCATGCAAAGGAGCCAAAAAGATCATATTAAATTAAATATTATAAATAGACACTTGTGTCCAGCGATATTACCTGGTTAACAAACAGATAAAAACATGGTATATGCTGCATACTAATGAATATATAACAACACGCAAAGAATGAAATCCATGCAAAGGAACCAAAAAGATCATATTAAATTAAATATTATAAATAGACACTTGTGTCCAGTGATATTACCTGGCTAACAAATAGATAAAAACATGGTATATGCTGCATACTAATGAATATATAACAACACGCAAAGAATGAAATCCATGCAAAGGAGCCAAAAAGATCATATTAAATTAAATATTATAAATATCCAACAAGTGTAGAAAGGAACGCTGATCTCTTTGGTACAAAAACCAAAAGCTGTATTGTAACAGAGTATTCAAATCCCAAACAAAAGTAGTAATCCAGTAATGTCCAAGCAAGTGACCCACAACCACTAATGACTTAAAATCTTTATTCCATCAGATAAGCGCTTTCGCTGCTAAGAGCTTCTTCAGATCTAATGAATGGTACACAAGTTAAAATTCCCCAGTATATATATGGGTGTAACAAGAGAAACAATTAACACAATTGACACAATTAAAAGGGAAATGTTAAAAATCTCATATACTTGACAGTACTAAAAAATATATATGGGGATATGAGTGTAAGTACTTATATCTAACATTCAAAGTTGAAAGAAAAATGAATAAATAGTATAATACACATATGTATAAAAAGACAAATAAATCAAAAAATTTAAAAAGTTGAGTATGCTAAAATGTCATGTCATGGGCTGCAGAAAAAATCTTATTTCCATCTAAATACTGAAAACATTTGTAAGTTACTTGATTATTCAGTCAGAACATATACACTTAAGTGCAGCAAGGATGTGTGGATATGATAATTTTATATTCCTGCGTCACCTCAATCTGGGTTTAATGGAGGCTCTCTCATTCAGGCCTAATCCACTGTCAGCTCTTAATCGGACAATCCAGTCACTTTCCTTACTTTCAGTTTGACTACTAATGTCACCTCCTCTTTTGTTCGGTGTTATAACCTCTAAAACCCCAAATAAGAATGTTTCTCTTGTTACACCCATATATATACTGGGGAATTTTAACTTGTGTACCATTCAATAGATCTGAAGAAGCTCTTAGCAGCGAAAGCGCTTATCTGATGGAATAAAGATTTTAAGTCATTAGTGGTTGTGGTTCACTTGCTTGGACATTACTGGATTACTACTTTTGTTTGGGATTTGAATACTCTGTTACAATACAGCTTTTGGTTGTTGTACCAAAGAGATCAGCGTCACTCCTTTCTACACTTGTTGGATTTTTACATTTGCTTTTTGAATAGGAGCGTTTACCTGGCAGGAGGCTGTACCTTTTTATTTTTATAAATATTATAAATAGACACTTGTGTCCAGCGATATTACCTGGCTAACAAATAGATAAAAACATGGTATATGCTGCATACTAATGAATATATAACAACATGCAAAGAATGAAATCCATGCAAAGGAGCCAAAAAGATCATATTAAATTAAATATTATAAATAGACACTTGTGTCCAGTGATATTACCTGGTTAACAAATAGGTACAGACAGCACATGACATACAACCACCTCAAAGGCAGATTGTGGATTATTTCTTAGTGGACAAGGATAGTGTAAGGGATCTAGGTGAAATGTATAATGCATACGAGTCAACAGGGATGCATAGTATTTCCATTCTTGTGGCTAGAAAGGTGCGTTCAACCTTAACCATCTTAACAGGAACCTTCCAGAAACCTACATTTACATGTTATGGATATTGTAGGTGTCAGTCTCAGAAATCCTAAACTAGTTCCTTGACAGTATGCAACAGCATGTGGAGGAACATGCCTGGTTCCAAAGAACAACAGAGGAGAGAACAAACACAGTGAAGGCCTTTTATGACATAGCCCATATATCTGAGGTCTTTTTAACACCTTTATTAAGTCATCACTTAAGATATAGGCAAACATACATCAATAGAAAAGAAAACAAATCATATTAACCTTCTTTCATTTATACACATTATACATTATATATGCTTTATTTCTTTATAACAACTTTAGGTCCAACATTACATAAATTGCTGGATTCCTGCCTCCCTTAAACCTCACTCCTCCCCTTCCTGAACATTAATATGCATGTATCGTTCTCAAAAATTCAGTTCATTTCTATGTAACTTGCTCCTTCCCTTTCTAAAGATCCCTCTTCCACTCATTTCTCTTTTACAATATTCAGTACATCAAATCCAGCTGGTTTAGATTTTGATTTCTATGTTCTAGTAATTGTTTTTGACAGCCAGTAGAATTAAACGTAATAAGGCCTTATTAACTTTGCTATATCGATGCAATTCGATCTTGTGTCCCAGCTCAAAAGCATCATTTCTTTAGTTACTGCCATTTGCTCCTCCAATATTACTGACAGAGTATTCTGTAAGGAATTTTAAAAATCTGTCAGCTCAGTACACTCTCAATAACTATCTTCCCAGTTACATCTTTCTTCCCCATCACACCTCCAACATTTGCTTTGAAGTCTGCTTGACTATATAAACACCTATACAAACACTTCCAAGCAAACATCCTAAATCTTCCGCCATTTGTTGCAAACTTCAGAGCCATACAAATATGTCCTTCCATTGTTCTCTTCTAAATATCTTTTCCAGTCTTGCTTTCTGATCTTTTCTGACCTCCTCTGATTGATTCTTATACTTAACATGCAATATTTTATATGTCCTACTAACAACGCATTCTTAATATCAACTTCCCTTCTAGATTCAACTTAAAACTCTACCAGAGCAGCTGTTTTACTTGGGACTTCCCTAACCCTTTCAATGATATCAGTCCCTGGTAAAGAAGGCAGTCTCTAACATGTGGTCCAAACGTCTTGTCCTCATCCTATTCTATCATCTTTCCCTCTCTAGTTATTTGCTCCCAATACCTTGATTCCTTTGCCAGTTTTCTCCAGTAAATTCCAGCCCCCTCTTGCCTAATTTTTGCATTCCTACTTGCAGTCAACCCTTTTGAGAAACTTTCCTTTCTCCATTCTCATGTTGGTTTAGTTCTTAAAATATTTTCTACAACTTTAGGAATAAAAAATTCTGCGTGGTTCTTATTATTCTTAGGGATCTGCATTCAAAGTCCCAGTCTCTCCTTATTTTTCGAACTCCTCCCAATTCATCATCATCCGTTTACACTTGGAATTATAATCTGCTGCTTGTGTTATGTATCTGAGCCTTAATTGTGTAGCTCTAAAATATCCCTTCAAATCAGATAATCCTAAACCACTTTGTTCTATTGGGAGGATCTGCTTATCTTACTTAACTATTACTCTATTTTCTTCCCAGGTAAGTTCCTTCGACACTTTATTAATTATTGTCCACACCATCTCCTCTGAACCTATTTACCACAAAGCATTCAAATAGCTACAAAATAATTTCAAAATGACTTCCCCTAACATCAACATAGAACCATCTCCTCTGAACCTATTTACCACAAAGCATTCAAATAGCTACAAAATAATTTCAAAATGACTTCCCCTAACATCAGTAGAACTAATAAGTCAAACTAAGCTTCTAGGAGTCACTGTTGATGAAAGCTTAAAATTTGACCACCATATAAAACAAGAAGTAAAAAACACCCATCAAAAGCTAAGTGCACTCTACTGAGTCAAACAATACCTCACAGATAATGGCAGAAAAGGTAGTGCTCAATCCCCTTCTCATCCCAACACTACTTTACGCTACTCTCATCTCGATTAACCTACAATCCACTTGACTTTCATTCTTGGAAGAGTGCTGTTATAAGGTGGCAAAAGTTGCCAGCGCTCATCATTGTAGGATGCATCACTGTCTGGCCTTAAAAAAACTTGAGTGGTTAGAGCTAAGGCATTACCTTACACTTTCCCAATTTAGTCACTTCCCATAGATTCATTTATTATCAAGACAAACACCCTAGTTTGAAAAATATTCTCCAACTTTTAACCCAAGTAGACAATTAAGATCCTCTGACAAAATGTTATTAACTGTCACACAAACTAACAACTCGGTGACATGAGAGTACAAAGGACTGTATGCTATAGGCCACCTACTCTTAAGGATTGAAAGGCTGTAGATCAGAAAATAAAACTGCAGGAATATATTAAAGGAAAAGAGTCCCTTTAACCCAAGCTATGAGTGACACACAAATAAATATCACTGAATGAAATAATTAGTTATGGCGTACCACTAAACCATCATTTGTAATAAAACAAGGACCTTAAATGCCATTATTATTCAATTATGTTTTCCCACTTACTGGCAGTGCATGTAGACTATAAAAAGGGAAACAAATACAGGAAGGAAGGAAGGAAGAGTACAAAGGAAAATGGATACTGTAATGAAAGGAAGGGGGCAATGTGTAAGGCGAAGAGCCTACCTAACACAATGACAAAACTGCCATGCTATGTTCATAATTTCATAGTTGTGTACTAAGCTAATGACCACGAGGGCCATGCATCCTAAATCTCTGACAAGTTCTGGTACCCCTGTTAAGTGTTAACAGGGCCTCAGAGATGAACCATTTAGAGGCTGCCTATGTCCATTAGAGACATAGGTGCCAAACCAGGGATGAATTTCCTGTTCCTCATCCAATTGTCCAAATTATACTTATATTGAGTTAGGGGGGAACTCTGCTTCACATGGATAGGGAGCCTATTCCAGTGAAGGGGCAGTCTCTGTGGTACAGATCTGCTCTCCAAAACATCCTATGTATATCACGGGCAAGGTTTAAGTTTTTAGAAGGGGTAATTCTCGTGCTGTTTGTATTGTGGATATGCAGCAGGTCCATCTGGGTAAGACTTTTTTGTTTAGACTCGTAGAATTGAGCAGTAACACCTTTAGATTTTATTGGTTTTGATTTGCTATGTCAGAAGTACGTTCAGCTTGGCATTACCTTAAAAAGGAATTATGGGGTAGGACAATGTTTTAGCCAATATGTGAAAGCCTAGAGGGAAAAGGTGCAAATCAATGTGGTCTCTTGACCATCTCCTTCCATACTGACCCCTTTAGAACAACACCAGAAACCAAGCCAATTATTAAAGTCAGTCATCTTTTGCTCATATTTTGGCATCATCTTTCAAGAAGGTAAAATGCTGCTCAATATTTGGCTCATACCAGCCAGGGACACATATTCCAAGAGCTCCATGATGTCTGTCTACATATAGTCTAGGGAGGTACATCTCAGGTCATTTACACTCACATGGACTATGACTCAGTCATATGGGTACTTGTGGTCCGATGACATGAGTGTGTGCATAATGGGCTGAATCCTGGCCCATGATAAGCAAATGACTGACTTTCTCCTTACTCAGTCTGGTGAGCAAGGCATCACTGTGTCTCACAATGGAGTCTCTGATGACCAGGATGTTGGATTGTGTGGTGGCTTGCCTTATGAGCTTAGAAGTAGAGACTTCATGAAATGTAGCTGCATGTGTTGATGTGGGTGTTGTTTTGAAAGAGTGCATTTGGGGCTGCTGAGGTATTTATTATGCATACTTCATCTAGGAGGTATTTGGGGAATTATGAAGGTTACATTTAAGTGCCTCAGCTTATGTGGGTCTATATGTCTGCTTTGAACTGTGTGTGATAGGTGCAACATGTGTATTATTGACAACCTGACTGACATTATGAGTGCTTTTATGTCACAGTTGGCCTCTAATGACATTGTATTAATACATCTCTCACATACCATATCAGTTTGTTTGAGAATTAACTGGTTGTCAGTAAATATGAAACAATTTGTACATTGCTCCAGGATGCCCATATCTACTGAACTGGTAACTGAGATAATGTGAAAGTTCAAATCCACAACAACAGGTTTTCTGGTTAGGTGATTGCAGTGAGAATATAAAATAATGTCATGTGTATCTGATTTGCAACTCGGGGGGGGGGGGTGCTTGCCACCATAAACTAGTAGCCCTGTATGTAGCTTTCTGGTGATCAGCAGTTTTCAGGAAATAATGTACCTATGCTCCATATCTCACCAGAAGCAAAACAGTAGCACTATTCCCAGGATGACTACTGAGTGACAAAATGTTGGCTCTCCAAACTTTGGTGGTCTTGGACTAGATGGTGAAGATTTTATAAGTAAGATGGGAAAATGGGTTAATATCCTAAGATGGGCAGTGTGTACTAAGCAGTTAGATATGAAAGAGAGGGTAACTTAAGCTTTAGCAATCTAAGTGCATAGCCACTAATTTTAAAACAGCAAGGTAAAGGGTAGGCCCTTTGTATTCTAGTTCAAAGGAATACAGTGGGGTGGCCAATAAATTTAAACAGCTAAAAGGGATTGATTTCGCAAAATAATAATTTTATTCTTGTTCACAATAGCCAATGAAAGATTAGAGGGAAGGAAATATTTGGTCACATTAACATGGGTCAGGCATCTAGAAAGACAGTTGAGTTTAAAAGCAAAGCAGCACCAGGGTGGGAGGAGTTTAATTTCTGTGTGACTCACATGAGCTACAACTGTGGTATCCTTCCTAGTTTAAATATGCAATTAAAAGCAGAATGCAAGTAAAATACAATGCAAAGAAAATACACCACAATGTAAAAATAGAAGAAGACAATGAAGCAATACAAAATACAAGGAATCAAAAACAAACCAACCTTTCCCTCACAGCAATCTATGGCACAGTCTAAGTTTTTCCAGCAAAACATTGAAATGTTTCATTTTACCTCTCAAATAGAAGGCTTAGTTCCTACCTCCACCCTAAGATCATAGGTAATTAAGCTTAACTGACCTGTTCTAATTTCTGTGTGAATCACAAGAAACACTGCTGTGGTCTCCTTCCTGATTTAAATATGCTATTAAAAGCAGACTACATGTAAAACATGTAAAACACTGTATAAAGAAAATGCACCACAATATACAAAATAGAAGAAGCCAATGAAGCAGTACAAATTACAAGAAAGAAAAAAAAACTAACGTTTCCCTTACAGTAATCTATGGCAGAGTCTGAGTGTGCTTTTCCAGTAAGCCTTGAAATGTTTTATGTTACCCCTTAAATAGAAGGTTTAGTTCTTCGCTCCACCATTAGTTCACAGATAATTAACCTGCTCTAATTTCTGTGTGGCTCTCAAAAGACAACTGTGGTCTCTTTCCTAGTTTAAATATGCATTTAAAAGCAGAAACACAAATAAAATGCAATGTAAAGGAAATGCATCACAATATACAAAAAAGTAGACAAGGAAGAAATATACAATACAAGAAAGCAAAAACAAATCAGCATTTCCCTCACACAATCTATGGCAGAGTCTGAGTGAGCTATCCTAGTAGTCTTGAAATGTTTTATTTTGCTCTTTAAAAAGAAAATTTAGTTCCTAGCTCCACCCTCATCATCATCATCAACTCCCCTTTTCCCATTTTTCTACATGGGGTTGGGGTGTCATATTAACTTTCACCATCTCTCACATTGCCACACTCCTGCCTTCTTCAACACTCATGCCTAACTGTCTCAGATCTTTCACACAATTCATCAATCTCTTTGCTGAATACCCTCATTTCCTCTTACAATCTTCTTGTCTGTCTGCTTTTCTGCACATGTGCCCAAACCACCATAATAAGTTCTCTTTGATCTTTTCTGCAACTGGAGCTACTTTGGCTTCTGTTCTTATCTCATTTCTTTGTCTATCCCACTGTGTGCATCATATCACCTTCTTCAAGCACTTCATTCTCATCACTTCCAGCTTCCTCATCTGGTCTACCTTTACTGTCCCGGTTTTTGTACCATATAGTAGTACTGGTTCTCCCACTGTTTTGTATACCTTATTTTTCAGCTTCTTTGGCATTCATCTGTCATACACTACACCTGACACTCCATGCCAGTTGGCCAGCATGTCTGATTCAGTTTTGACCTCTTCATTCAGACTTCCCTTCTTATCAACCACCCCTCCTAGATATTTGAAGCTATTAACTTGTTCCACTATCTTAATTCTCAGCTTCTTCTGAATTCCCAAAATTACTGCCATTACCACTGTCTTATCTGTTCTGAGTTTCATTCCATATGCCTTCAGTTTTGCATTCTATTTCCCTATCCTTTGCTGAAGTTCTTGCTCAGAGTCTACCTGTAATGCCACATCATCTGCATACAGTAACTTTGTTGATCCATCCCCTCCAATCTGTTTGCTTATGTAGTACATCACCAGTATGATCAGCAGTGGGCTCAGAGCTGAACCCTGGTGCACACCCACTCCCACTGGGAACCCCTCTGTGAGACCGAGCAGTGTTCGTACTTGAGTCATTGGGTCCTTGTACACAGCCTGCACTAATTCCACCAATGTTTCTGAACCCTCATTTCATAGGTAATTAAACTTAATTGACCTGTTCTAATTTCTTTGTGACTCACAGGAGACACAGCTATAGTCTCTTTCCTAGATGAAATAAGCAATTAAAAGCAGAATACAAGTAAAACACAATGTAAAGAAAGTAAACAAACAAAATAGAAGAAGCAATACAAAATAAAATAAAGCAAAAACAAACTATCCTTTCCCTTGGAGCAATCTATGGTAGAGATTTTTTCCGGAAATTGTTCAGTGAAGGAAGGCACTAACACTGCAGACATAAAAGAAACAAGGTGTAAGAGAATGACCTAGAATATGCTGCTTGTTATGTTCAAGGTACCTCAGAGGAATTATGTCAGTGTGACACCCGTGCCCTGGGCCAGCAATCAAGGAGCCTCAATCCTCACTACCAACACCATCATATTAGAGGAAAGGATAGGAAAGTATAACAAATACACACAGTAAAGTGCAATTTCCCTTAAGAGCACACAGAGATCACAGTCAGTCTGGGGTTGGTTGCTCCCTTACCCCCCAGGTCCACAATAAGACTCCCCACTGGCGCAGCTATAGGGCCCAGATCTCAGCCTAGCTGGCAAGCTAACCTCCAGTACCCTCTCTGTCCAACCAGTGCTTCGTGTCCCTGCCCAAGTAGCTGACACACACACACACACACACACACACACACACACACACACACACACACACACACTTTGAGATAAGTATTTACACAACTTCACATACACTCCTGGGAAAGGCTGACACAGATTCTCCAGCTGTACCCCTTTACCTAGACTATACAGTAGTAATTACTGCCACCACCAGCTAATAATTATCAGCTACCCAAAGGCCTTTAAAAGGGTGTCCAATTATTGCTGTGCAATATTAATATCCAATAGTAGTGCAACTTAAGCAATCAAGGCTTATTGGAAGGGCAAATTACAGGATCACTTATAAGCATGCATTGTACTCTAGAGCTTAGTTTATCTCTACATAAACCAGCCACAGTTGAAAAGGGTTTTAAAATATTTAATAATAAAAACTAAAAACAGAAGACAATACTACTACACCACAGTGCTATTCAAGAGTTCAGAGATCACACAGAAGCTTAAAATAAATCAGTAGTACAGTTCTTATATAACAGAAAAACACAGTCTAATCTTTATAGTCCTAGCTATTTCTACAAGAAAACACACTTCTAAGATAACTTACTTAAGAGAGCATAGGCAGTGCTGAATTAGATGTCCAAGATCAAAATGCTTAATAATCTCTGGTTCTCACTGTTTAAATTGAAACTCCAGTTCTGATAAACATTACATCATCTTTTTCACCATTCCTGGAGTTCCCAGGCTACACGTTAACTGCTTTTACATTATTTTACACTTAGAGCAATAAAGGACATTCCACATGTAAATTCTGGTCATTAACTTTAGCCTTAAAACAATAGGCAGGAAGCCTTCCTCTAGCCGGACTGGAGCAGACTTGTAAAACATCAAAGGCAGTGATGAAATAATTTTAATTTCAAAAGAAAGATTTGAAATGCTTGACTTTGTTTTAAGTTCAACATTTCACATTTACAAATGACAGAATTATCTGCACAATTCTATCTGGCTGGGCTGGCATCTCGTCCCCCTGGAGAACTCAAGCTAGTTTTCCAAGTGACCCTTGAGAAATGCCTCTTGAGAGGGTTAGGTCTATCTGAGTGTACCTCACCCCATTTTCTGTCTTGAGAGACCATCTGCATTGGCACTGCTACTCCCACTGCGGTGCTGTACTGACATATATGCTTGCAACCCCAGGCTCCATCTTAGCAACTTGGCATTTTGCTGGCTGGCTCTGTTGAAGCATATTAGGGGGTTCTGATCCATCATTACAGTGAATTTTCTTCCATACAGATAAGACTGAAGTTTCTGCAGTGCCCACACTATGGCTAGACATCCCTTTTCTACAGCTGCATAGCATTCCTCCCTGAGTTGGAGCCTATGACTGTGATAAACCACTGGGTGCTCTTCTCCCTCTGAAGAAATCTGGCTAAGTACAGCCCCCACTCCATAGTTCGAAGCATCCACCTGTACAACAAATTCTTTGCTGTAATCTGGACTGGCTAACATAGGGGGTCCTCCCAAAGCTCCCTTAAGCTTTTGGAATGCCTGCTCACATGCTGAGGTCCACACTACTTTATCTGGCCTGTTCTTCCTTGTCAGGTCTGTGAGGGGAGCAGCTATGGTACTATAACTGGGGACAAACTTTCTGTAGTACCCTGCTGTCCCTAAAAATGCCCTCACCTGCTTTTTAGTAACAGGTGCAGGCCATGCCTGAATGGCTTCCACTTTGGCAGGTTCTGGCCTTATCTTACCACTCCCCACTCTATGTCCTAGGTAGGAGACCTCTGCCATACCCACCTGACATTTGCTCGGCTTAATGGTCAACCCTGCCCTCTGTAGTCTGCACAGCACCTCCCTGACATGCTGAAGGTGCTCTGGCCAGGAATGGCTGTAGATGGCAATATCATCTAGGTAAGCAAGGGCAAACCCTCCTGCTCCTGCTAGGATATTATCTACCAGCCTCTTGAAAGTCGCTGGGGCATTCTTCATCCCAAAGGGCATCTTTGTGAACTCATACAAGCCAAAAGGAGTCACAAAGGCTGACTTCTCTCTAGCACTGGGAGTCAAGGGCACCTGCCAGTAACCCATGGCAAGATCAATGGTTGTAAGATATTTAGCCCCACCCAGCTGCTCTAGGGCCTCATCTGTCCTAGGCATGGGGTAAGCATCCGACTCTGTGTGATTATTTAATTTCCTGTAGTCTATACAGAACCTGTTGCTGCCATCCTTCTTTTGGCACCAGCACCACTGGGGAGGCCCAGGGACTGTTGGACTCTTGAATCACCCCTAGTTTCAACATCTCCTGTACCTCTTCCCTCAGAGTCTGTCTGACTCTCTCAGGCACCCTACAAGGGGTCTGCCTGATAGGCCTTTGGGGTCCTGTATCCACCTGGTGCTGCACCAGGTGGGTGGACCCTGGTTTCCCAGTGAGCATGCCCCCAAATTCCTGAAACACTGCTCAGATTTCTCAAACCTGGGTAGGAGATAGCTGCTGGGACATTGCTACCCCTTCCACTCAGGTGTCAGCCCGAGCCTTACTGAGGAGATCAGTCCCCAGATCTCCCTCAGACTCCTCCTGCAATCCACTGCAAATGCTCAGCACAAGTGCCTCCCTATCATAGTAAGGTTTCATCATGTTAACATGGTACAATTTGTACCCCTGCCATCTGCCCAGCAGTTCCACCATGTAGTTAACATCACTTACCTTTCTTACCACCTTGTAGGGACCCTCCCAAGCTGCTTGCAACTTTTTGTGTCTGACAGGAATGAGAACCATTACCTGCTGCCCCACAGCATACTCTCTCACTCAAGTATTCCTGTCATACCACACCTTTCTGTTGTTGGGCTTCAGACAGGTTCTCCTGGGTCAAGCCCATGAGTTCCCTGAGCCTTGTCCTGAGGTTTAGGACATATGCCACAACAGACTCCTTGTGAGACTCACACTCACCTTCCCACTCATCTCAAATTAAATCTAGAGGTCCCCTCACCCTATGCCCATACAGCAACTCAAAGGGTGAAAAACCTGTGGATTCCTGGGACACCTCTCTGTAAGCAAACAACAGATGGGGCAAATAGTTGTCCCACTCCCTCTTAAACTGATCTGCAAATACCCGTAGCATGAACTTGATTGTAGAGTTTGACCTCTCAACCAGACCATTAGTCTGGGGATGGTAAGGGGTGGTCTTCATATGCTTCAACCCACAGGACTTCCACAGACAAGCCAGCAGGTCTGCCATGAAATTGGCAACTCTGTCAGACAGAATTTCTTTTGGGAATGCTACCCTGCTGAAAATCTCTAACAAAGCATTTGCCACCTTCTTTGCCTCAATGGAAGACAAAGCCACTGCCTCAGTGTATCGTGTAGCATAATCCACTATCAATAGGATATACTTTTTCCCCTGTGGAACTTGGGGTACTCGGAGGACTCACAATATCCATAGCTACCCTCTGAAATGGCTCCTCAATCACAGGCAAAGGCATCAAAGGAGCTATCACCTTGTCTCCTCCCTTGCCTACCTTTTGGCACTGCTCACAGGTCCTGCAGCAACCTGTTACATCTCTGGAAATTCCACGCCAACAGAAGTTTTGCATAGTACACCTCTCTGTACATTTTATGCCCATATGACCTGTAAAGGGAATATCATGGGCTATGGCTAGAAGAACCAGACAGTAGGCTCTAGGCACTACCAACTGCTGTACTCTCTCACCTTCTAGCCCTCCCTCAAGGGTCCAGTCTCTGTATAGTAACCCTCTGTCCCAGTATAGTGATTTCCCCTCTCCTTGAGAATCAGGTGCCTCTCTATCTACCTGCCTCAGGCCTTGTAATGTAGGGTCTGAGAGCTGAGCCTGTCTCAACTCTCTCCATGTAACCCTTCCCAGCTCCCCTTCCACAGGAAGTCTGGTATCCTCTGACAGCGGTGCCTCACTGTCAGCCTGGGTACTACTACTCACCTCTACCTTTGCAGGCACTCTGTCCAAGGGTCATCAGTACCCACAAGCAGCTGTGGCTCACCTTCAGTCTCACTGTTACAGCGTAGCTCACTCCCTGAAGTAACCACCTCAACAGTCCTGGCTGCAAGTATGCGGTCTGTCTGGGTCTCCCCAGGCTACCAGACCGACATGCTCGTCTCCTAGCCTGACCGCGTGTAACTGCATAAGTACATGTTACTGCCTCATCCAAATCCTTCCCTCTCAGGACATCTGTAGGATGGTAGTTTAGTACCCCTGTTGTCTCAAGACAACCTACTATTGGCATTTTGTCTTTCCCATTTACTGGCTCCCTCACCTTTGGTTCCCCACCTTGCCTCCATGGCCACCTGTATGCCACATGGCCCCACTGGTTGCATTCAAAACATTTAATCCTAGCTCCTGGATGTGTACCTGGACTAGTGGCTTCCCTTGCTACTGTCAGATTCTGTTGGGGCAGTCTGTGCTGCCCACCATGGGTTCCTTTAGGCCCATGAGCAGTACTGGGGGTCCCCTTCCTATGCAGGGCTGCCCTGCTTGTTAGGTATAGGTCTCCCTTCTTCCCCAACTCATCTGAAGTAGCACATTGTCTGTCAGCTAACCAGATCCTCATGTCCTCAGGCAAAGTGCTAAGGGCTTGTTCCCTCAACAAAAGGTCTGACAGCCCTTCAAAAGTGGTGACCTGACATCCAGTCACCCAGCTATGAAATAAGTGCTCAGTTCAGCAACATATTCACACACACACTTTTATCTGGCTTGCGTCTATGCTCACAAAACTATTTCCTATACATTTTACGTGTTATCTTGAAACATTCTAAAAGACATTTTTTATAGCAGTATAATCAAAACAGACAGTCAGTGTCAGGCATTTTTGACAAAATGGTTACAGCTTTCCCATGGAGTAAGGGGGTCAGGAACCGTACCCAGAGCCTTTGGTCAACACTATACTGTTTGCATACCCTCTCAAACATATGAATGAAACTATTAAAATTATCCCCCTCTTTAAATTGCAGAAGAAATTTACTGACCTGTTGTGCTTCTGGGGTCCAGTTACTCCCTTCCCCATTACCTCCATGACTCTGGTGAAGAGTCAGCATTTCCCTCCCATGCCTCCTCTGATGCTCCTTTTCTTCGGCTTCTATCGCTAAATGTCTGGCCTCCAACTCAAGTCTCTTTAATGCCAGCTGGATTTTTAAGTCCACTGCAGAAAGGTTGAGCTGTCCATTCTCCGAGGATATTGTATCTCCACTGCCAGTCTGATTGTCCTTCACAGAAAGGTTGAGCTGTCCATTCTCTGAGGATATTGTATCTCCACTGCCAGTCTGATTGTCCTCCTGGATGCTGTTTTCTGATGCAGCTGTAACCAAGGCTGCAATCAGGTCTGATTTAGTCAGGTTTCCATGCACCAGTCCCCTAGCATGGCACATCTCCATCAGCTGGCTCCTTGTCAGCTTTCCATACTCCTCTGCTGACATACTGCCTGCTCACACTGACTAACTAAGCTAACAAAAGAAATAAAACAATTGTGATCTGAACTCTTTGAGTATTCACTGCATGGCTGATTTAGAGTACAAAACACCTTCAGAGATCACTGTACATAAGCTACAGGATTCACTCTATCCACACCACTACAAGCCAATTAGTATTTGCCAGCTACGTAATATGTGATGTGGATATCCCAACCACTGCAAACCACATGTGAGGTAGATATCCCAACCACTGCCACCAATTAATATGTGACACCTGTGCCCTGGCCCAGCAATCAAGGAGTCTCAATCCTCACCACTAACACCAGAGAGGGTGTCTCATATAGGAGGAAAGAATAACAAATACACACAGTAAAGTGCAATTTCCCTTAAGAGCACACAGAGATCACAGTCAGTCTGGGGCTGGTTTCTTCTTTGCCCACCATGTCCCCAATAAGACTCCCCACTGGCTCAGCTATAGGGTCCAGATCTCAGCTTAGCTGGCAAGCTAACCTCCAGTATCTTCTCTGTCCAACCAGTGCTTTGTGTCCCTGTCCAAGTAACTGACGCACACACACACACACACACACACACACACACACACACACACACACACACACACACTTTGAGATAAGTATTTATACAACTTCACAGACACTCCTGGGAAAGGCTGACACAGATTCTCCAGCTGTGCTCCTTTACCCAGACTATACGGTAGTAATTACTGCCACCACCAGCTAATAATTATCAGCTAAGCAAAGGCCCTTAAAAGGGTGGCCAATTATTACTGTGCAATATTAATATCCAATAGTAGTGTAACTTAAGCAATCAAGGCTTATTGGAAGGGCTTATTACAGGATCACTTGTAAGCATGCAATGTACTCTAAAGCTTAATTTATCTCTACATAAACCAGCCACAGTTGAAAAGGGTTTGAAATATTTAATAATAAATACTAACAACACAAGACAATACTCCTACTACACCACAGTGCTATTCAAGAGTTCAGAGATCACACAGAAACTTAAAATAATTTGGTAGTACAGTTCTGACATAACAGAAAAACACTTAGTCTAATCTTTATAGTCCTAACTATTTCTACAAGAAAACACAGTTCTAAGATAACTTACTTAAGAGAGTATAGGCAGTGCTGAGTTAGATGCGCAAAATCAAAATGCTTAGTAATCTCTGGTTCTCACTGTTTAAATTAAAACTCCAGTTCTGATAAACATTACATCATATTTTAAAACCTTCCTGGAGTTCCCAAGCTACACATTAACTGCATTTACATTATTTTACACTTAGAGCAATAAAGGACATTCCATATGTAAATTCTGGTCATTAACTTTAGTCTTAAAACAATAGGCAGGAAGCCTTCCTCTAGCCGTACTGGAGCCTACTTGTAAAACATCAAAGGCAGTGATGAAATAATTTTAATTTCAAAATAAAGATTTGAAATGCTTGACTTAGTTTTCCTTACAGCAGATGGCAATGTTGCCACATTGTTTTAAGTTCAAAATTTCACATTTACAAAGGATAGCATTATCTGCACAATTGTATCTGGCTAGGCTGGCAGCCTTCACCCTTCTCTACCCAATCATCACAGTCATAATGCATTTAGAATGTCAAAGGGCGCACAGGAGAGGAGCATAAGAAGGAGCAGGGGGGGGGCTGACAGAAGTGCTGGCTTCAGTGTTGGGACAGTAGGACATCTGGGCCGCTGTCTATAATATACATGTCACAGTATGCTGTAACGGACAAAAGGCTCAAGAACAGGACTTGGAAGGGACAAAGGGTGAACGGAACCACAACAGGATGGGCTGCTGTATAGTAATATCCCCTATGCAGAGTCAGACAACAGGCCTTCTATTGGCAAGTTTGTATGTATGTGTGCTAAAACAGTGATGAATGAAAGGAATGTTTCAGAGGAAATGTGTAAAGATGAACTGTCTGTCAAAAAGCCATGAACCAATAGTGTGCCACAAATTTCTGGGTCATGCAGTTAAAGAAAATCAAAATATTAAATCCCAAAATAGCAACACGCAAATAAAAAAAAAAAAAAATCACAGAATGAGATAATTACTTATGGAGTACCACTAAAGTATAAAAAGCCTCCCACAGTAACATGATTTGAAATAAAACAAGGACGTATAACACATTGGTCAGTGCGATGGTGGAGCAGTAATGAAGAGTGTGAAGATCATCGTCTGTCTGTACAATGCACTGGTGCATCTCCATCTAGATTACTGTGTCGAGTTCTTGAGGCCATACACAGAGACAGAAAGGGAAAACTAACTGACAGAGCATGCATGGAAAATGATTAAATTATCAAAGGGAGTGAAGGAGGTAGAGCATAAGGAAAGGGTTGCGGTATCAAGTGTTTACACATCATAAGAGGGAATAATGCATATTCCACAGACTAACTGCAGTACCAAGTGTTTACACATCATAAGAGGGAATAATGCATATTCCACAGACTAACTGCAGTACCAAGTGTTTACACATCATAAGAGGGAATAATGCATATTCCACAGACTAACCGCAGTACCAAGTGTTTACACATCATAAGAGGGAATAATGCATATTCCACAGACTAACTGCAGTACCAAGTGTTTACACATCATAAGAGGGAATAATGCATATTCCACAGACTAACTGCAGTACCAAGTGTTTACACATCATAAGAGGGAATAATGCATATTCCACAGACTAACTGCAGTACCAAGTGTTTACACATCATAAGAGGGAATAATGCATATTCCACAGACTAACTGCAAGGTCAGGGAATAGATGTAAGGTGGTGAGGAAAGAGAAGCAGCAAGCATGAGGGAATTTAAAACATCCCATCTTCCACCAGCATGTGTATATGTACATTCATTCATATAGTGGTATACTGTCCAGCTGATGGACTGCCTTTTGCAACAATTTCCTCCAGTCCTGCATGCCTACCAGTGTGATTTCAGATTGTGTGCAAATGGCATGGTTACTGGACTATACATTCAGTTGGCAAATTCTGCAAAAACTGTTAATGACACCTAAGATATGGGGAAAAAACAGCAGCAGATTTCTGCCCACAGGAGCCATGTGTGCAGTATAAAAGAATGATTTTCTTGTGTGCCCTTCCAAGTCTTTCGAAATGGGACAAGGTCAGCAATGTTCTAGTAAAAGTTGTTGGCATGCAGGGCTTTTGAGACAGCTGAGTCATATGTCTGCAGACAAGCTGAAGTGAGAAGAGAAGTGAAGCTAGTTTAAAACACAGACCAACTAGGGACATTAACTAATTGCTTGTAATATTCTAGCCTTTCTAACATATTTTCTGTATTTCTGCATAATAGAAAAGAAGTAGCAATATTTTTCTGAAGGCACTGTTAGGCATTGCAAGTAAATGACTTTTATTGAGGAAATTTCTCACAAACAGGAGCACATTAGGAGAAGATAGTATTTAGGACTGCGGCAATGAATTAATCATCCTGTCTCGGTTAATGGGTAGGACAGAGAACAAATTTCACACTTCAGCACATCATTGGAGAAAAAAAATAATAAAATAATGCATCAGAATAATTCCAAGGCAGAGTTCTCAGCCTCTGATCTCCTCAATGTGGAACAAAAATATGAATCAAACAGCCAACATGTAATACAAGTATAATCAGCTTTAAGTAAAAAGCCCGCAACAAAATGGGAACATGTTGCTTTGTACCCAGAAAATGTGTTGTAATGGAGCGGTGGGATTCAGTATTACATTACTTGGATAGTTGTTTGAAAACATTTGTAGTGTATGCTTCACAAAATTTGTCAGAGTAGAATAGAGCACCTTTTATGAAGCAAAGTGAGTATCTGTTTCTCAAAATGGGGTAGAGGTGAGAGCACAGAACAGATTTAGAACAGTGTCACATATCTCAGTGGGATCCCTAAAGATGCATCAGAAAATCTGCCTCTGTGTGCTACTATAATTAAGAAAACTGAAGGGTAAATGTCATTATTATTTACTTACGTTTTCCCACTTACAGTTTACATCTCACTTATGTTTCACAAGGCTGTGTAGCCATTATGAGCAATGTACTGAGTACAAATCTTTTCCTGCCAGATGCCACTCACTAGCTCAGAAATGGACACCCTCTGGGTCTCTGCCTTCTCTAACAGAGCTTACAGAGCATTCACATCACTGACGTATTGCAGTTGCCAAGCTGTGAGACTGTGTGCTTGATATGGGGGGGGGGGCAGTAAACTAGTGTATTCTTGCAAACCCCCAAGGCATAAGACACAATGCTGTCATGACATCAGCTCACACACCTTTTAACTATAACCATGCACAACCAGTATATCCAGGCAGTAGCAGTGTCACTGCCTGCAGGGGCACACTACTGCCTTCATGTCTGGAGAGGAAGGTCACAAAAAAGGCATTCTGCTTCTTTCACAGTCCACACTGCTGATGCCTGTCACTGTCACAAACACCTTCTCTCTCTGGGGCAAGAGGATAGTAGTCTTCTTTGGAAGCTGGAGCCTGGAAACATTTGCAAATCATTTTTGTGAAGTGTCTTATAAGCACTGTAGGTACATTTCCTACCCCAAAGGGGCTAACTGGAAGTAATGTATAAAGTCCAGCTACATTCCCAGCTCTAAAACAGTTACCATAACATTGTACTTACAAGAGTTTTGGTTCAGAGCCAGTGAAACACAGTCACTGGTCAGTATTCTTAAATTATATTTTCCCCCGCCTTACAGATTTACATACAACTTCCTTCCTTGATGTTAGATCTTCCATGATGAAAGTCCAAGAGGTGCATATTGTTAGAGGAAACTGATGACTTGGATGGGTTTGAGCCACTTGTCACTTTAGTGGTAAGATCAACTGTAACAGCATAAGCTTCTGGGGAGAGCAGGCAGGCAGAGCATTCCTTTTGTCAAGAAGATTTTGGTATGTAAGGAAGACTCCAAACAACTTACTGAATTCAGGAACAATGCTAACCTTCACATCTGATGTCTACAGAACTGAAGTGAGGCCCCATGTGCTTCCATAAACTTATATTATTATAGAATAATATATAATGCAATATAGTATATATTATATATCATTTAATAACTAATATACTATAATTATGTTACATAGTCGGGAACAGTGACATTGCTGGCTGCAGCAAGCACCGAAGCAGCAGTATATCTGACAGAATAAGAATCTTGCAGCCTGCAGATCACTGTAAAGCTCGACACGACATACAACACATAGTACCTGCCCTGTAGTCAGCCAGTAGGCCTTCAGTATTCATAATACCTGCCCTGTAGTCAGCCAGTAGGCCTTCAGTATTCATAATACCTGCCCTGTAGTCAGCCAGTAGGCCTTCAGTATTCATAATACCTGCCCTGTAGCTAGCTAGCCAGTAGGCCTTCAGTATTCATAATACCTGCCGTGTAGCTGGCCCGCCAGTAGGCCTTCAGTATTCATAATACCTGCCCTGTAGCTAGCCAGCCAGTAGGCCTTCAGTATTCATAACACATGCCCTGTAGCTAGCCAGCCAGTAGGCCTTCAGTATTCATAATACCTGCCCTGTAGCCAGCCAGTAGGCCTTCAGTATTCATAATACCTGCCCTGTAGCCAGCCAGCAGGCCTTCAGTATAAGCTACAGCTTTCAGCATGTAACAGTGCTTCAGCTACTTGTTCCACATCACATGACAGCATCCTTGGTTGTGCTTCAAAATGGGTTACTCTGTGTATACTATACCTGCCTTTTTAAAAGAAATCTTTCCATTTCTGTGATATATGTTTAAAATCTATACCAGGCCTCAAACAAAGACTGGTAAAGAATGTTTATATGTTAACCAAACTAGCTCTAGTGAGGTTGTGGACGCTGCCTGTGACAGGAGTAAGGGTTACGTAGAAGGACATCTCTGTTCCTGTGGAAGCTCACGCTATTCAAGCCACGGACATATTTCTGCAAGGAATAAATGTACAAATCTCACCAGTGTGAGTTTTCACTGGAACAGAAATGTCCTTCCACCTAACCATAATGAACAGTGTGCTCAGCACATCTCTCTTGCTGTACCTTAATGTACGAATCAGAGATGCCAGATGCCAGTCAGTAGCTCAAAAAGGGACACAACCAGGTCTCTGCCCTCTGTAACAGAACGGTCACAGCACCAAGACATTGCAGGTCCTACACAGTGCATCAGCTACAGCTCTGTAAAATTAGCTTTTCTCCATTCTGGATGTCAGATAATGATCACTGCAGTGAAGTTAGTATTTCCTAACAGAAGAGAGACAAGCCAGACTGTGCCTATGGGCATCAGCTGTGAAATAGACTGCACTGGGTTGATACTGAATGAGCCAACATGCGCAAGCTGGTACAAGTACCCACATTCTGCACTAGTGCTGACTGTACTGGCCCATGCCTAACATATGAGGTACAGCTCACAGGTAATATTTGTATCAAGTTTAGGAAAGCACCACAGTTAATCCAAGATGTAAGAAATGAAGGGGACACCTCTCTTTGGTCTGTACCAAACTGCAAATTTACACTTTCTTTTACTCTGAAACATAGCAGAGTTTGACTGCTCAAGAACTAAGCTGCAAGATGTAGGAGACACAGAAAATCCAGGTACACAGCGCTCCAGCTGTAGCAAATGTGGTTGCAAAGCCAGCTGCTGCAGAAACCTGTAGATAACTTATCTGGGGTGGCAAAAATGCCTGTCTCATCTAGATCTTCTGGAAGCTCCTTAAAGGATGAGGAAGGAACTCTTACAGCAGGTAGGCAAACAAGAAGACTGGTTGGATCAGGAGACATTATGTACTTTTAAAGACAGTGTTTCCATGTTAGTGGTGCTTGTCTGTTTCACATACTGACAACAGATTCCAGCTCAAGAAGGAAACGCATAGTCAGGGTCTACAGGTCACATGCTTACAAATGCAGTCTTTGGTCTACAGGTCACATGCTTACAAATGCAGTCCTTTTCACTGTCCCTAAATGGTAAGGTAGTACAGGGTATCATTACCTTAGTATTCAACTAGGGAATGAGAGGTCCACTAAGTCACCCAGAAAGGTGCCATTTACCTGGTCACAGACCGCTCATGCTACCTCCTTCTTACCTGCTTGACAGTGTAGCTTTATGCCTGGTTTGTACACAGTAAATTGCTATGAGAATGATTCAAATGTGTGCATGACAGCATGGGGTACAATAACTTCCCTCTCAGAGGAATGGATAGGAGTTCGTCTCACTGTGTTCAAGCAGTATTGTTATCTGACTGAGTGACCAAGGCAAGTACTAGCAACAGCCAAAAATAAGAAAAACAAACTGATGAAAGTAGGCTTGTAACATTGAAAAGACCCACAGCACAATAATCCTTAACGCAACTTTATTATAAAAAAAAAACAGCGTTTTCGCCACACTCATTAGGTAGCTTCTTCAGAGGAAGTTATAAAGTGAAAAAGCGCCAAAACATTTAAATATATTAAGTGCCATTACATCACTTCCTTAGGATTATTGACAACTATTCAGACATAGAAAAAGCTTTAAAATCCAATACTTATACAAATTACTTAAAAATGCGACCTTATGAAAGTCGCTGCAAGTACAGGACCAGTGAATAAGTATAATACCAAAAATACATCCATAAATAATTCTTCAAATATCAATTAGTACTACTTTATGTATATGATTGGAAATGTATACAAAATAGCTAACACATTATTGTAAGGGCTTATAAGAAAATTCCTATGTATGAAAGACAATTAGTTAATTATCTTTAAAGCAAAAAGGACTGCATACATTAACCAAATAAATACATATGTATATGTATGTATCTCTCAAATATTCTAAAACCTGAAATTAAAAATTCAGTAAAAATCAAAATCTATCAATAAAAACGCTCCATCAAATCATAAGGGGAGAATTTTAATAAATAGTAGTGGTGGACTCATATTTATCTCAAATGAGATTTATATTTTAGAACTGGTGCTATGTTACAGCATTCATTAAGTCCTGGTGTATTAAAAGCGTCTAACTTAAGCTGCCACACCAGTTCACAATTTTCTAATAAGGAAATTGGTCCACCTCTAATAGTAGTGGGTATATGATCTATTCCCATAAAAAGAAAACTGTGGCCAGGATTAATTACAACATGCTTAGCTAACGCATTTTCGCATTTGTTGTTCCTAATGGCATAACAGTGCTGGTAAATTCGTTCTTTAAATTTCCTGTCGGTCTTTCCGACATAGAAAGCTTGACAGCAAACGCAAAATGCCACAAACAATTGATTTAGTGTCACAGTTAATCTTAAATTTGATGTCATATTTTCTTTGTCCTATACAAAAAGAACTACCTGTCTTTATGACATTACACCAGTTACATAACCCACATTGAAATGAACCCCTAACTCTATTAAAAGTGTTATTTCCTGAACCCCTCTGCAGTAATTCTTTGATATTACTACCTCTCTTGTATACTATTTGTGGTTTTGCCCCAAGTTTTTCCAGTAAAGGGCTCCTAGAAATGAAATGCCAGTTCTTAATAATAATTCTTGCAATTGAACTAGAATTTAAACTAAAAGTAGTGATAAAACTGCTTGGGTAACGCAATGAGTTCGTTTCAGATGTAGTAACAATAGTACTTCCAATAAAGGAACAAGTGGAAGTATCTATGACATCCATCATCTTAGAAGTGTCGACTTGCTCACTGTCAAGAAGTGGCTTATAAAAGCCTTTTATTCTCTTAGACTCAACCTCAAAGACCAACTCATCAATTAAATTCTGGGGGTAACCCCTATTGATGAACAACTCTTTCAAAAAAGCACATTCTAATGTGAAATCAACTGAATCACTACACATTCTTACTGCCCTCACTAGTTGTCCTTTCACAATGGCCCTTTTCAATTTGAAAGGGTGGGAACTAGTGTAGTGCAGAAAAGAATTGACGTAAGTATCTTTCCTGAAAATAGTGGACTTGAGCTTGGAAGTGCATGGATCTTTTTTCAGCCTAACATCGAGATAATCAATCTCCTCACTGGCGAATCTATGCGTAAATTTTAGGAAAGGAGTCGTTTCATTTAGATAGTCCAAGAATGATTGTGCCAAAGTGCCATCACCCCTGAAAAGAATAAAAACATCAACTAGAAACAGAGTGTAGTAACCTATTTTTTCTTTCCACACTGGGTGGTTGAAAACAAAATGTTTTTCCCAGTGGGCCATAAAAATGTTTGCTACACTGGCCCCGCAAGGGGACCCCATTGCAACGCCCTGTTTTTGGATGTAAAATTCATTTTCAAAGGTGAAAAAGTTGGAAGACAAAACAATATCTAATAACTCAGTGATGTTGTCGATTTCTGTTCTAGGAGCCTCCAATTCAGCTAGGAGCAACCCCACCCATTCTGTAGCCTCTTCATGTGGAATGGAGGTATACAAATCGACAACATCAATTGTAAGAAAGTTAAAAGTGTCTTCCCAACTGATGTTATTTATGTTTGACAAAAAAGACCAAGAGTCTTTACAAATGCTTGGGATCAACCTCAGATATTTAGAGAGCACAAAGTCTATGTATTTAGCACAGGGGTAAGATATCGAAGACCTCCCATCAACCAGTGCTCTCATAGGTGGGTCCTCCAGGTTTTTATGAACCTTGGGTATCCCAAACATTAAAGGGACCTTAGGTTGAATTATATCAATATATTTCAACAAATCTGAATCAATTCTCCCTTCAATAAAAAGGTCCCTGTAGTAACCTCTAAGTTTATTGACACAAACATTCATCTCATTACGTGAGGAGATTTCATATGCTGGAGAATTAAGAACTGTGAGCATTCTTTCAACGTATTCAGTTTGTTCAAAAATGACTAACCCGCCCCCCTTATCCGGTTTAATGATTCTAACTGAAGAATCACGTAACCTATTAAGGGCCAGCAACTGCTCCTTTGTTATATTAAATTTGTTAGTAATTGGCAAGTGTTCTTTGTCCTTGTGTCTAATATCAAGTTCGCAAGAACTTTCAAACATGCGTAACACAACATGTAAGGGTGGATTGAAAACACTAGGAAGTCTTAGATTGTTTGTCAAACTTCTTGTTGAATCATTGAACAGCAAATTCAGATTTAATTTTCTCACGTAACATTTTAAATCTATCAAAACCTTAGCTATGTCACATCTCCTAGAGGGAACAAATGTGTTGCCTAAAGCTAGAAGTTCGATCAGTACTGGTTCCAATACTAAAGAGGAAAAGTTATAAATCGAAAAGTCTCCTCTTTCATTAATGGTGGGGACCCCGCCTATAATGGTACTAGTAGCAGGTGAACCTATCGGTTCCGATTCTTGTTCCCCCTCTTGTATGTCGAATTGTTCCGATTCCCTAAAAAAACTTGATTAGGGTTAGTGTCCATGTTGGTTACATTACCATTACTAGGGAACCCACTAGATGTCTCCTGGTTCCCTTGTTTGTTCCTATTCCTATTACTCCTTCTAGGAACATTTTCCCCTTCAGACATAGATAACCCAACATTCACTATAGGTGTAGTCGTAACAGCATCACCATTAATTTCATCAGGTAGATTGTTATTACTTTTAACAATATGGTTATAGACAAGCTTTGGATAAGCCTTATCTTCTTGATACACCTGTCTATCTCTATAAAGTTTTTTAGACTTATTAGATTTAATCTTTACCAAGTATGTGTCTATGCTTGAAAAAATACGAGCGTGGTCAAATTTAAACTTAGAAAAATTAGACCCAAGCTTGATCTCTTCGTCGAGTAAACAAACTTCCTTGATCAATTTGTCGATATTAATGGTATAATGCTTGATTAACAATTCAATTAATTGAGCACCCTGCTTTTGAAAAAGCGCTCTTAGGTCAGTAAAAAAGTCTTTATCGGTAATAAGGTTAGATGGCAAGTACTAGCAGCAAATAATCATCCAAGACATGGAAAAACTGCAGTGTTTATATTTAGTGAATATGGCGGACAGGGTTGGCATAATGTTTAAGGTGGTTCATAGGTAGGTACTATGCTATCGGCCCTAGGGCCCATACAAGCCTAGCCAAAAAATGTACCCTGGCTTTCGCCACCCAAGAAAATTATTTTCCTGTGCCCCTGTCGAGCAGAGCCACAGAAGTGATCCCCGGGGTGAATTTCCCATTTCCCATCCAATCATCAAGATTTTTCTTGAAGAGTGCTAATGAGGAGCTCTGTTTGACATAGATAGGTAGTCTGTTCCAGAGTATGGGAAGTCTCTGGGACAGGAATCTATCCCTCCAGCGTGTTCTGTTTATTGTGGTGACAAGGTTAAGGTCCCTAGAGCGTGTAGCTCGGAGGGATTTAAGTGGAGCATGTCCAACAGCTCTGGGTTTGACATAGCTTTGTATGTTAGGCAGAGATCACCCCTGAGTAGGCAATATGCGATGGAGTAAATCTGTAGTTTTTTGAGACGGTCTGCATAGGGCATATGTTTAAGGCCAGTAATCCTCTTTGAGAGGTATTTCTGTGGTCTTTCCAGTTGTTGTAGATGTCTTGTGAGGTACATACCAAAAGGGGCATTGTACTCTATAATGGGTCTAATGAGTGATGAGTAGAGGGGAACAATGACCTCTTTTTTTCTGGATGAGAATCCTTTTGTGATGAGATGAGCCACGTAGAAGGATTTCCTGACCATTGTGGCGATGTGATCATCAAAGGAGAGACTACTGTCCACCTGTGTCCGAAGGTCTCCTATCACATTTTCGGCATGAAGTAGACTACCAGCTATGTGGTAGTTCATGGGTACAGAGTTTTTACCAAAGGGGATGACAATACACTTTTTGGCATTGAGCTTCAGGCCATGGCTTTGACACCAGGTATCTGTCTCATTGAGGCCCTTTTGTAGTTTGTCCACATCATCAGGAGTTTCGATTATGGCTCCTAGTTTGCAGTCATCTGCAAACTTTGTTAGCCAAAGACCTTCTGTGTTGGCCTGCACTTCAGAGAATCCAAAATTACATCACAGATACAAGGTACAGGGTTTGATTTTGATCTGTGGTTATTGGCTAGGCTTGTAATACTCTGTAGACTGACAGCCTAGTATTTTCTTATGAACTGTGACATAGTCCTGTGGAGTGTTAGGTCTCTAACCGAGATCTGTTGTACACCACAATGCACACATTCTTTTGTGAGTGCGAGACACACAGGGTGGTACAAATTCAGGGTCTGTTCTTTTCAAAATATCAGTATTAGCTATTAGTGAATATCTCACTTCAGCTGAGTTATGACAAAGACGGAAGTCTCTCAATCAATGAGCGATTAACATAGTGACTGGGCTACACAAAAACACCACACAGAGATCACCAGAGATCTTATTGTCAACACAATTAAGATTTAGACCCTGTTGCTAAAACTGGATGGTCTGAAGAAGCAGTGATGCACATGATCATGCTTACTGAGGAAGTCTCAGACAATCTAGGGATCAAGGCTTGCAGTTTAAGAATAGGACATAGTATGGGATTACTTTCATAAGATCGCCTCAGGCTGAACTCTTGTGCCCTCAGTGGGATTTCTTGTAATCAAAGGCAGTAGAGTGCACTGTGTCCTTTATCACCTCCAGCTAAGATGTCATCTAGTTGCAGTGGTTTATGTGCAGCACCGAGTAGGCATGGTCATTGATCACCACAAGTCACCTTAATGCTGCCACCACTGCTAAATATATGAGGAAGAAAACTGGAAACAATCAGAGGCTTAGACATTACCTGGAGGTGGTCAGAATATGCCTCCTTTTCAGAATGGGGTAGTGATTGTAAGAACTCGAGAGACGTTCCTGGGGAAGAATCCACCTTCAGGATCTATGGACCAAGAGAAATTCCTGGAGAAGAATGCACCTTCAGGATCTATGGACCAAGAGGAATTCCTAGGGAAGAATGCACCTTCAGGGTTTATGGAGCAAGATGACAAGTTATGTTCCAGACATAGTAAAACCTGAAATCCAAAGACCATCTAGAGCTTCTGCTACTGCATGTCAGGATTTTATGATTAAAAGCTACTGTGAAATGTGACACCTGCAGTGCTTTGTAGATAGTAGTCATGCCTTTTGGAAGTGGCTCAGGAGTGCCCTGTATGTAGGCAAAGGGTATCTTCAGAGGATGAGCAGTCTGCAGAGGTTTATCCAGAAAGTCAAACCAGCACCTGTTACATAGACCTAATAATTGTGACAGAAGACGTCTGTGCAAGGATGTTTTATAGTTATTTATCACAGTCTTATCATTGGGCTCTTGACGTATGTTTCTGGAACCATACCTGAAACTACACATTAAAAACAAACAAGGAAAAAAAAAAAAGAATCAGTGCATACCTGTCACTAAAAAATTCCAAACCCAGCTGAAAGTGTAGCTACAAATAGATGGATTGCCATCTCCACTGTTGTAACACAATGTAAGGAAAGAGTTTCTGATGCTAAAAGGACAGCTGACATAGTGAAGGATCTAGAAGCTACCTGATGTTTGATCATGCCAACAGATCCACCACAACTGCTGGCACTCACCAACTCCAATGAGGCATTCTGGCATTTGTGAGTTACCCTCCCACTGGCTGTGGTGGAGCAGCAATGTAGTCCACCGATATGAAATCCTGTATGATGGGAATCATGAGGCTTGCTCATATAGGGCCTGCAGGTGACCTTGGCGGGTGAGGAGTAAGACAGGACCTCAGAAAAAGATTTATGCTGTGCACAGTCTGACTTTTGCAGGCCAAAGATTAATTGTTATTATACTTCTAACAAGACAGGATAAATAAAGCTTCCCTTTTAAATCACTAGAGATAATCCACAAGTAGCAGAGCCTTAAGAATAAACTGCCTTCACAGGCTGTGTGATGATGTCAGCTTGCAGATCACTTGGGCTGATGGCCCAGATTCATTCTCTCACATTTAAATTAATGTAAAGAAAAAAAATGCTTAAGCAGTACCTGAACTAAATGTGACATATTACAAATAAAAGGAATATGAAAAATAACTTTAAATGTCTATTGGATTCTTACCAAAGAATCTGCATGTTTTATCTCTATGAGTGTGTGTGTGTGCTTTATATATATATATATATATATATATATATATATATATATATATATATATATATGGGTTCCTATGACTTCATCGAACTGTTAAATCACCGACACTCACCTCTTCGACACCAAACCATCGACGTCCATATCCTCGACAATTCCGGTAAGCGATCTTCCCCCTCACAGGACCCATGGTAGCGCTTGTTCCTGTGTCACACCGATTAGGGTTTACGTGATTCCGTATAAATTACCTTGAAAGCGCTACCATGGGTCCTGTGAGGGGGAAGATCGCTTACCGGAATTGTCGATGATATGGACGTCGATGGTTTGGTGTCGAAGAGGTGAGTGTCTGTGATTTAACAGTTCGATGAAGTCATAGGAACCCATATATATATATATATATATATATATATATATATATAATTTTATGTTAAAACTGTCAAATAATCAAAAGATCAAGTGCATAGTACTCAAAAAGCATTTTGAAACTCAAGGGTTTCACTGCTATTTTTTTGCTGTTTTAAACATTCTCCTCAAAAATGTTTTATTTTTCAAATACAGTTGAATAAATTCCATAGTATTTGTATATAACACCTTAATAGCTATGTACACTATTTACATCAGCCTGACACTATAACAGAGCTCAATATATTCAATTACTTTATAGGTATAACAATCCAGTTATCAGAGTGTATCTGTTCAGTTATTGCAAAGTGTCAATCAATAAGACTTTTTTTTCTATGGATTGTTAATAAATGGCTTAGGATGAATCCTTAATTCTTTAATTTCCAACAATGCTGTGGTCTTCAGAAGGCTGTAGAAGTCTTCCAAAGTCGGTATTGTGTTTGTATTTCATCTTGTTATACACTTCCTTGAGATTGCAAGTATTGTCCATACTAGATACATATTTGACTCATTCAAATGAGGACCTTCGTACACATTTAATAATACTTGAGCTTTAGATAAGTTAAATGAGTCATTAAATAAAGCTTGTAAAAAGTTTTTAATACCATTCCAAAATGGCTTAATTTTAGCACAGTCAAAAAAATGTGATTCCAATCTGCATTATGTATTTGCTCACACCTCCAACATATTCCCTTTGTGGAAGAATTAATTTTATAATTCTATCTGGAGTAAAGAATGCTCTAGGCAGGCATTTCCAATTAAAAACTTTGCAGTATTGTGTAAAGGATATATGTTTTATTGATAATAAAATATTTGATTTAATTTCTTCAGTTAGCTGTAATGAGTGTCCTTTTGTTAAATAATTCCAATATGAGTATTTGGGTGTTGTTTTATAATTTATCAATATCTTGTAACATTTCAAAATACTATTTCCCATGTCATAATCATTATATATGATTTCATATAGGTATTTTGTAAGTTTAGGTATGTCTAAGTGAAGAATTGCTAATTATTCTTCATAAATCTTATGAATACGTCAGAATGCTTTGCATAGTTAGCCAATCTTGTTGTGGAATTTTGTATGTTGTTTCTATTGTTTGCGTATCCAGAACTTTTAGTTCTTTGATATATTGAAACCAACAAACAAATCCTTTCTGTTCCCAGGAATTAATTATTTCTCTGTATATTTTATGTGGATAGCTCTTTGTAACTATGAATGGTATTAAAAGATCAAACCAGATTTTTAAATCTATATTTGCATTAATAATTTTCCTAAATGAGTCAATGTAATAATTAATCATATGAGTTTTAGTGGGCTTAGTTATGTTATATTGCATACTAATACATAAAATGTGCCATGACAAATTGTTTTATCTATCTGAATTTTTTTTTTGTAAATCAAATTCATTTATTGATATTACAGTTAGTAATTATTTCCAATTTGCAGAATAATTTGGACTTCTCCATTCTGAGATTGTTTTAGATATTGATGCTTTTATATATGTTTCTATATCAGGAAAGTTTAATCCTCCCTGTTTCCATGGTATGATATGATGTATTAAAGCTATTCTGTTTCTTTTGGGAAACCATAAAAATTTTATTAGGCATGAATTTATTTCTTTGAGTATATTCCTTTTTGGTAACAGCTGTATTACCAAAGCTATATATAGAATCTTGGGTAGTAAAACCTTTTTTATTAATTGTAGTATATCTTCAAATGTTAATATTATGATGTTCCACTTTTCCACAAAGATTTTAATTGTATTGATGATATTATTGTAGTTTTTTGAGACTAATTCATTATTATCCTTGCATAACTTAATTCCTAGATATTCTAAGGTAGATCCTTGTTTCCCTATAATGTGAATCTCCTTTGTCTGCAATTCTTTTTTTTTATTTAAAAATAAACATTTTGATTTATTGAAATGGCATCCTGAAGTCCTGTAAAATATGTCAATTATAATATCTAATTTCACTTTTGTATTGGATAATGTTAATACTATGTCATCAGCAAATAGCATTACTTTAGAACTGTATTGTTCATAAACATCTACTCCTTTGATTTTTGTATTATTACGTCTGCCAAAATTTCAATAGCCAAAGCAAATAGAATCTGTGACATGAGACATCCTTGTTTAGTACCCTTCGTTATAGGTATAGATTCAGGGGTGAAATGACCTAGCTCAACATATGCTAAATTATTTGCACATATATATTTTTAGTAAGAAAAACAAAACAAAGGAAGGAGGGAATTCAAATAACACCAGAATTTTGAATAAATAGTCCCAATTTAGGGAATCAAAGGCTTTCTCTATACCTAAGCCAATTATGAGTGTTTCTTTATTTTCTTTATTAACATAATCTATAAGAGAAATTATCCTTTTAATATTGTCATGTGCATGTCTATAATATATAAATCCAGTTTGATAATTATTTATTGTTTTGGATAGTGGTATTTTCATTCTGTTAATATTGTCATAAATATCTTATAGTTATTATTTAATAGTGATACAGGTCTATATAAGGTACAGAGGTTTGGGGATTTGTTTTCCTTTAGGATTGGTGTGATTAAGGAATATCTCCAAGAGGGTGGTATTAAAGCTTGTAACTGAATTTCTAATAGAGTTTTATGGAAGAGGGATAGTATCTTTGAAGGAAAAAGTTTATATATTTCCATAATTATGCCACCTATACCTGGAGCTTTATTATTTTTACCCTCTTTTATTGTAGCTGTAATTTCTTTGTAGGATATGGGTGCTTGCAGATCTAGTTTTACATTTTCTGGTATTTTTTTATATTAGAATATTGTCCATGTAGATTTAATTGATCAATATGTATATTTTCTTTTTTGGAAATGTTCCATATAGTGATTTCTATAGGCATCAAGAATGTCACTTATATCAGAGACATTTTTCCCTTTCTTTTCATGGAAGATACTTTTAATGTTATTAGCTTTTGATTGTATTTTGATTCTGGTGGATAAATTATGTAGATATTTGAGAGAAGTGGCCAAGGTATTAATTTTTAGTTTTTCTAAAGCTAAACTAGTTTTATGTGTTAGAATTTCATTGTATTTATTGTTTAATACTTCTACTTTATTTTTCATCTTCAAATGATTTTGATTTATTCAGCTGTTACTGACAAAAACTTGGATTGTAGATCTAATTAGAATCCCATTCTCTGATTTTTTTTTATACCAAGTTAGGGTTTTACCATATATGTAAGCTTTTAATGAGTCCCATATCATTATTTTATTTATCTCTGTGGTGTAATTAATATCTAAGAATAACTGTAATTAAAATAATAACCAGGGTTTGAACTCTTTAATTTTAGTTATATATGCTGGAATTCTGGAGTTAAAGATTAATGGTTTGTACCCATTTTGAAGTTTTAGTATCAATGAATTGTGGTCTGAAAAGGAGGTTGGAGTGATTGAAAAATTAATTATTTTAGAGTGTAAGTCATGGGCAGCAAATATTTTATCTATTCTAGTTTGGGTACCAAATCTGTGATCTTGATGGGAAAACAACAAAAAATTTTATCTTCTTTAAATTTGAAAGTATCTACAAGATGAAATTATTCTCTGCCTAACATACAAAGCTATGTCAAACCCAGAGCTGTTGGACACGCTGCACTTAAAAGAAATCCCAATCCCTCTGAGCTACACGCTCTAGGGACCTAAACCTTGTCACCACAATAAGCAGAACATGCCAGAGGGATAGATTCATGTCCCAGAGACTTCCCATACTCTGGAATAAACTACCTATCTATATCAAACAAAGCTCTTCATTAGCACTCTTCAAGAAAAATCTTGATGATTGGATGGGAAATAAGAAATTCACCCCAGGGATCACCTCTGTGGCTCTGCTTGACAGTGGCACAGGAAAATAATTTTCTTGGGTGGCAAAAGCCAGGGTACCTTTTTGGCTGGGCTTGAATAGGCCCCAGGGCCGATAGCCTAGTACCTACCTATGAATCTATAAACCTACCTACTTGTTTAAAGCTTTTGATACAGCAGATGTACACAGCGGTCTTTTATTTGTAGTTTTAGAAATATCAAAAATACAGTTAAAATCTCCTCCTAATATTAAACTGCCTCTATAATTATTGGAAATGAAATCCAAGTGTTTTTTTTAACAGTTCCTAATCCAATGCCTGGTAACCGGTATAGATTGGCTAGGGTCCATATTCTGTTATTATATTTAACTATTACTAATGCCATAAGGCCTTCTTTATCTTCATACTTATAAATGATTTATGGGTTAATCTGATTTGTTTTCCATAAAATTGCTACCCCTTTTGTCTTTGTCTTATCAGTGGATTGTGCCAATATCATATATTCCTTAGGATTCCATTTATAATTGTCATTTGTTTTGAAATGAGTTTCCTGAAGGAAGACAATTTGTGCTTTGTTCAGTTTTAAATATTTCAGTAGATTTGATCTCTTGCTAGGATTGTTTAAGCCACTGGTATTTAAAGATAAAGTTAAATCCATCTTAGGTTATTTAGACTACGTATTTTTTGTTTTATTGTGACTATTAAACATTTGCCTCTGATAACTATAAAGTATATGTTTGAGCTTTTAAAGGAAATTATCAGCTTTATACTTTGAGTGTTTACCAATAAAGTAATGTTTTTGGTCAGGCATACTAAAAATGTTTTTGGCGAAATAACAAATTTAAACAATTAAATGTTAACAAAACTAAGATGCGCACTAGCCATGGAATGAAAATCATTCCTAATCTGATGGATAAACCTACGTCCATCAGATGATCACTCATACCTTGACAATCCAGAACATCTGAGCTCCATAAATTGAATTATCATATGGAGAATATTTGTAATAGGAATAAGCAATATTTATATTATTTTGAACAGATATAGTACTATTGTAAATTAGACAGAATTCTAATACAATATAGATTCTACTTATTGTATACGCAATTAATATTTACATGAAAGCTAGATAAGCAATTCAATCATAGTAAAGTAGGATGTATCATATATAAAACATCAGTAAAAGATTATAGCACACAGTTATTTAACATCTTTCAAAACGTATTACTTAATATAAATAGATGGTAATAATATTTATCAATAAATCAACCAATAGGGAAAAGTATCCTAGACTGGAGCTTAGTAAATAAACAACCCCAACAATACACAGCCGGGACTCTCCCTGATGACCTTAGTGATCATCTACTAACCTGTGTCATAAAACACAAGGCAGGCACCCCCCACCAGACCAAATGCAAAACACTTAGAAACAGGAAGAACTTCAACCCTGCTATTTTCTTAAATGAATTAAAGGCATCTGATTGGTCAAATCAAAAAAATCTATCATTAGAAGAGGCCATAGCATATTTCAACACTAAATTCCTAAGCATCCTTGATTCCCATGCTCCAGCACGTGCTATCAAAACTAAATCAAACCCAGTACCATGGCTCACAAAGGAGACCAAGTCAAAAATCAAAACTAGAAACAGAGCCTGGGCCTGCTGATGGTCAACCAAAGCCCCACTTGACCATTTAAAATACCGCCAACTCAGAAATGAAACAAAAAAATCTATCCTATAGATAAAAAAAGCTACTACCAAAACCTCCTAAATAAACATCAAAACAACCCTCAAAAGTTCTGAGCAGGCTTAAACCAGCTTCTTCATCCAAGTCAGTCTACCCCCAACCCCTGCTAACCTCACCCATAATTCCCCAGAGACCATAGCAGGCACCTATAATAGCTTTTTCACTGAAACAATCCAATCCCTAGCTAATCAACTAACCCCCACAAATTTCAACCCCAGATCCAATCTGCCCAGTAACCATCCCCAATTTAGCTTTCAACCCATCTCCACCACCTTTATCAAAACACTGTTAAAAAAACTAAAACCTACTACCCTCTCTGCTGACCTCCTCCCTGCATTGTACCTACAAATAGCTGCAGAGGCCATTGCATACCCCACATCTATACTGATCAATAGAACCTTGTCTGAAGGTGCTATTCCCTCCCTATGGAAAATATCCCACGTCATCCCACTCCATAAAGGTGGAAGTTCCACTGTATTATCTAACTATAGACCCATCGCCATTCTTTCCCCACTAGCCAAAATTATGGAGAAATGCGTACACAAGCAACTAATGCAATACCTTATACAGAATGACCTATTGTCCAACTCCCAGCATGGTTTCAGGCCACATCACAGCATCATCTCTGCCCGCCTTTCCTTTACTAACACATAAACCAAAGTAGGAATGACAATAGGTTATCCTCTGCCCTCTTTCTTGACCTATCAAAAGCCTTTGATATGGTTAACCATGAACTCCTCATTCTCTCTCTAAAGTCAGTTTCTCTAAACAAACACACAATCCAGTGGTTCCAATCCTACCTGACTGGCAGACAACAGGCAGTATTATGGCAGGGCAAATTATCCAGCCAGTTACCTCTCACTCTTGGCGTCCCTCAAGGCTCCATACTAGGGTCACTACTCTTCTCTATTTTCATCAACAACCTCCACACTGCTATTCCTAAAGCCACCTGCATTCAATATCCAGATGAATCTACTCTCATCTGCTCAGCCACCTCCCCATCTGATCTGCAAAACACATTTGACACTATTGAAAACTGGCTCTCCAACCAACATCTACTGCTGAACCCCAATAAAACTAAACTTCTGCTCTTCACCCCCACTAGTACATCCACCCCATTTTCATTCACTGTTACATCCAACAATTGTACCACTATCTCCCCAGATACCCATACAAACTTCTAGGGCTTATTATAGATAATAATCTTAAATTTGACACACAGATCAACAAAACCATACAGACCATCAATAAGAAGCTTGGATCTCTGTACAGAAACAAGTAATTTTTAACCCCACTGGCTAGAATTGCAATCGCCCAGTCACACCTACTCTCTACTCTTAATCATGCCTCTTCTGTACTCTCATACTTAAATAAAACTGAACTGAATAAGCTCTCCCATAGCTATAACCATATTCCCAGATTCGCCACTAGCGCCACCTACAGAACCCATCACTGCCAGAACCTTAAACAACTAGAGTGGCTAGAACTTCCCAGCTTAATTCAACTAAATTAACTCTTAATAGCCCACAAAATTCTTTACCACCCTGAGTTTACCCCTCACTCATAAATATTATAAAGCCATACAGCAACTTGAGGTCACTACGATCTGCCAACAAACTACTGGTCCAAATCTACAAAGCTAATAACTCAGCTGGGGAATCCCTGATTGCCAACTTTGTTGGCAAAATCTGTAATTCTCTGCCAAACCATATAACCCTCCAATCCTCCATAAGTCTCTTCAAAAAAAGCATCAAACAGTATTTCAAAGTGAACTGACTTTGTCCATGTACCAACCCTGATTAAGCTATAAAAGGAAATCATATCTGAAATATATTTTAACTCAGCTATGTACTGTACCAGACTGATGAGTTTTGCCTTAATCTGTCTGACCACTGTAAACTGTGAGTCCCTTTGGGAACAATACTAAAACATTGTATATAACTATTTGTCTTATATTTTCTATGTAACTAACTTGATGTGTAATCTTTGTAATACTGTCTATTGGAGCTTTTCTACCCGGACTTCCGCTGAAAATGGACATATATCCAGTCGGACTATCCCGGTAAACAAATGTAAAATAAATAGATAAAATATTTATACCTAATGTTTATAATACAATGTATTTTACTAGATATATCAGAAGTTATATTTTATTGCTTGCCAGCATTTAAGTAATCACTTTGTTTGTTGCTAACTTACTGAAAGCATCAAGTTTGTTTTATGTAAACATTGATGAAAGTTAGTGCATTTTAATTATCAGTGCATCCCTCTTCCCCCATTCCCTACACATAAGGATTTTCATATCTGTCATTTCTTATTATAAAATGAGTGAAATTATAGGTTAAAAACAACAAATTCATTTATTGTGATTAATGAAAACAAGTTCCCTTTCCATATCATAAATTGTCATTTTACGGCATATACTGAAAGTTTTTAGATTTAAATGGCAATATTCTATTTTGTATAATCAGCAAAGGTTAAACTGAGTGATTATTGTCAATTTAATACTATTTCTTCAGAATGTGATTGTTACATTCTGTGATATTCCTAGTTCAGGGTTCTGTTGTTTCCCTTGAACACTTTGTCAGTTTGATGTCATGTATAAAACATTAGTTACCTTGGTAACAGCTTAAGTATTATGTATGGTCAAGATGGGTTACAAAACCACAATTCAAGTTAAAGCAATTATATGACTTGTTATGCACATTTACTTATATGAGAAAATCATCATGCTTCCCCTTGATGTTCAATATAGTGTGTCATTTATGACAAGTTAAAACAGTAGTGTTATTGTGCACAAGCCCATGTTATTAAACTGAGTGTCTATTGTCAATTTAATACTATTTGTTCAGAATATGATTGTTACATTCTGGCTACTATTGTTTCTCTTGAACAACTTTGTCAGTTTGATGTCATGTACAAACATTAGTTACCTTGGTAACCGCTTAAGTATTATGTATGGTCAAGATGGGTTACAAAAACTACAATTCAAGTTAAAGCAATTACATGACTTGTTATGCATATAGGTTCAAAGGTAGGTACTAGGCTATTGGCCCTAGGGCTTATATAAGCCTAGCCAAAAAGGTACCCTGGCTTTCGCCACCCAAGAAAATTACTTTCCTGTGCCCCTGTCGAGCAGAGCCACAGAAGTGATCCCTGGGGTGAATTTCCTATTTCCCATCCAATCATCAAGATTTTTCTTGAAGAGTGCTAATGAGGAGCTCTGTTTGACATAGGTAGGTAGTCCGTTCCAGAGTATGGGAAGTCTCTGGGACAGGAATCTATCCCTCCAGCATGTTCTGTTTATTGTGGTGACAAGGTTTAGGTCCCTACAGCGTAGTTCGGAGGGACTGGGATTTCTTTAAGTGGAGCATGTCCAACAGCTCTGGGTTTGATATAGATGTGTATGTTACGAAGAGATCGCCTCTGAGAATGCGATATGCAATGGAGTAAAGCTGGAGTTTTTTGAGACAGTCTGCATAGGTTATCTATTTGAGGCCAGTAATCCTCTTTGCGAGGTATTTCTGTGGCCTCTCCAGTTGTTGTAGATGTCTTGTGAGGTACATACCAAAAGGGGTGCTGCACTCTATAATGGGTCTAATGAGTGATGAGTAGAGGGGAACAATGACCTCTTTTTTTCTGGATTAGATACCTTTTGTGATGAGGTGTGCCATGTAGAAGGATTTCCTGACCACTGTGCTGATGTGATTATCAAAGGAGAGACTACTGTCCACCTGTGTCCCAAGGTCTCATCACACTTTCGGTGTTAAGTAGACTACCACCTATGGGGTAGTTCATGGGTACAGAGTTTTTACCAAAGGGGATGACAATGCACTTTTTGGCATTGAGCTTGAGGCCATGGCTTTGACACCAGGTATCTGTCTCAGTGAGGCCCTTTTGTAGGATGCCCACATCGTTAGGAGTTTCGATTATGGCTCCCAGTTTGCAATCATCTGCAAACTCCATTAGCCAAAGACCTTCTCTGTTAGCCTGTACTTCAGAGAAGTAGATACCAAACAGGAGAGGACCCAGGACTGAACCCTGTGGTACTCCACTTGTCACTGGTCTGAAGTCGGATTTGGAGTCTGCTACTTTCACAGTGCGGGTTCTATCCATTAGCCAGTTGGCAACTCATCTTGTGACATAGGGATTTATACCTAGTTTAGTGAGTTTATCTATAATTCCAGAGTGGGGGATGGTATCAAAAGCCTTGGCGAGATCTAGATAGGCTGTTTGAACCACCTTACCCTCATCTATGGTTTTGGTGACCGCTTCAAAGAAGTCTATCAGGTTTAGGAGACATGATCTGCCTTTTACAAACCCGAACTGGGTGGGGTCCAGAGTTTGGAGATTACCAATGTCTTTGTTTATGAGTTCCATGAGGATATGTTCCATGGCCTTGCAGACCAGGCTCGTCAGGCTAATGGGGTGGTAGTTCCCGGGGTCTGTTGTGGCTCCCCATTTGTGGAGTGGGATAACTGTTGCGGTGCGCCATTCAGTGGGCACAAAGCCTGAGGTGAGGCTATGATTGAACATTGTACTTAGGTGGGGTGCCAGTTTGTTCTGTAGTTCATGTAGAACGCAGCCTGGGATATTGTCAGGTCTCATGGATGCTGAAAATCATCATGCTTCCCCGTGATGTTCAATGTAGTGTATGTCATTTCTGACAAGTTAAGACAGTAGTGTTATTATACACAAGCCCATGTTATTAAATCCTGTCTTTAATATCTAAATTCAGCAGACTGTTTCATCTTATATGATGATTATATATTTTATGTCTAGATTTACTAAAATCATACATTACATAACTATTGTGTGTGTTTTTTTGGCTGTTGCTTATTTATTTGAGAGACCACACGCTGTAATGTTTATTCTTACTATTATCTCCTTCCAAGCATGTTTATACAGTTCATAGACTTTACATTATGAGACTCTTCTAGTTTCTTATGTATTATAAGTATAATTCCATCCTTACATACACACATCAGTACTTCAAGCATGGGCAACAATGCCCATCCAGTTTTGCCAGAATGCCATTCACTAGTTCATGTGGTGCATTTCCAGGCTGTTCTTAAAATATCCAAACCAATATTTCTCCTGTTCCATTTTAGCAGCCTGTTCCCTACAGTGGCCACTCTGCAGGTGACCCACTCAACACACCTTCCATTCCCATGGATATTTCCATGAAGGAAATCTGATGACTCTCCAGCACTTCCCGGCAACCCCAAATACCCCTAGAATCAGCTATCCCCATATGCCCAACACGTCCGAGCAAGCTCACCTCTCAGACCACTGCAAAGGGTACTGCACAAGACCAAGTGCTCTTAGTCTTTCACAATAACTCGACTTCCACTCTTACGTAAGTCCTTAACGTGTTTGGACCAAAATACATTTTAAATATAAAATTGCTCTTATTATTTTTATATTTATTTTTTATCAAGAATCAACTTAATGAGCTAAACGAAGTGTTTTTTTGAGACCATCAGTATATGTACATGTGGTTTAAAACACACCTTTTATTATATATATATGTATTTTTTTAAACCAAAAACGTCATTGCCGAGAATCATCTCGGAGGCTCCTCAGAGCCATTAAACATTATCGTCACTCTGTCTCCATTACCACAGCACTCTGTCTCCATTACCATAGCAACATGGGAGTGTCTGTTTCTGTTAGTGTGTCTGTGCACTGCATACCAGAGGCTCGCGATGCACCTGAAGCAAAGCTTCACTTCACTGCAACTTCAAGCCTAAATTCTCTCCCTTTCAGCGAGGCAGCAGCCAGGAAACGAACAGAGAGCAAACAGATCAAAAAAAAAAAAAACCTCCCAGCAAGCAGCCACAACAAGAGAGACAACACACTCCTCCAGCCATCCCACCTCACACTCAGCAGACGTATAAACCATTTTCTGCCAAAATATCCCAAATCACAGTTCTATCCACCCCTTCCCCTGGATGCAAAAATGTCTCTTCCTAATACACAAGCATCAGTAAACCTCGATCACAAGCTGCAACCCACAGCTTCCCAGAGACGTAAACAGCAACATATAACAGCTGCCAGACACAGCTGCATCCACATACACCATGTCAGGCTTAATCAAATAGCACTCAAAGCTATGATACCTGCCATAACTGATGTTAACTATGTTTAGACAGAATAATAATGACATTTGTACTAGCTGCCAGACACGGCTGCATCCACGCACACCATATCAGGATTGATCAAACAGCACTCGAAGCTATGATACCTGCCATAACTGATATTAACTATGTTTAGACAGAATAATGATGATATTTGTACTAAGAGCTTGCTACTAATATTTAACCAGGATATGCATGACATTTCTAAATCATACTTTTAATTGAAGAAGGCATTAGTCTCCATGACACAATTTTTTTTTCAAAACACTCTACTGTTACTGCTATTATATATGATGTTAATTTGTTCCATTTGAGTCTGAACTCTGATGAATGGTACCTTGTTGAATTAGTTAATTAATTACTTAAGTTACTATAAGTAAAATCAATGAAAAATGAACAAGATAAAGTATTCATTGAGTTCAAGTAGGGGAATAGAAACATCTATGTTTGTATTATATGTTGCTTTGTTTGGCTTATATATAATGTAAATAGTAACCCATCTTGACCTACCTTTTTTTGTGAAGAATTATTGGACTCTTTGAACATTCTGACTAAATCATTACTGCTTCTCAGTAGTTTAAGAATCCCTCCTTTTTTTTTAAATAAAAACAGATGACAAGTGATGTACCATATCAGTTGATACTTTCAGAATTGTAGTTGTAAGAGTTATTTTTTTGGGTTAGGTATCTTGGAATCAGTTTTTTTTTGTTTCTTCTTTCTAGCTTCAGTCCAAGGATTTGTTTCTTTTATTCTTCTAAGAGTAGGGACCATTCATTCCATTTCATCTGGGATAGACACTGTGTTGTTTTTCATGAATATAGTAGCTTTTTCTAAGTCATTAAATCTCATTGGCAAAAATTATTTTTATCTTGGCTGGAAAGGCCAGCTGTGCTTTAATGTTGTTTTGTTTCAACAGTTTTATTATTGACCAGACTTTTTTCCTTTGTTCTAGTATTCTGGAAGAATAATCACTGTCAAACCTTATCAGGCTTCGATTGCATTTTAAGGGTGATTTTCTCCAAGCAGATTTTAATATTAGTTCCTTGTCCAGAAATGAAAGAAATTTTATAACTATGGATCTAGGTGAAGTATTTGTTGAATTAGAAGCAGGTTTCCTCTATGTGCCCTTTCAATTCCAAATGAAAGTCCCTCTTAAGTCTAAAAATTCAGGAATCCAGGTCGTTAAGAATGAAATAATGTTTTCACCTTCACTGTTTTCAGGCAGACCAAAGATCCTTATGTTGTTTCTCCTTTCCCTGTTTTCTAAGTCATCTAATTTCGTTAAGCAGGCATGTATTCCATTTAAGCAGAAATGCTTTTTGGAATTCTTCCTCTGAGTGTCCCTTCAATGTCATTTAGAAGTCTCTATATTTGTTATTTTTCTATGGTGTTGCTGTAATAGTTCCTTAAGAGTATCAGTCTGTTTTGAAAATTTAATTTGAGGTTTTCTAAGTCATTCATCTTCAAAGATAGTTCCTGTAAGGTAGATGTCATCAATTGCAGCTCTTTTTTCAAAGCAGCATCTGGATGAGAATTCCTTGAGTTGTTCATATTCAGTGACTTAATATATCTCCAAGTTACTTGACAGGAAAATTTTTGTATATCTCCACCAAAATTGATATTTATGTAGTTTAGTAGTTTATCTATAGATTTCTGATGGTTTAAACTTGAAAATAATAAAATTTTCCTATATTATTATACTAGTTTATGGAGCTCTCAAAATTCACTGCTCTCAGTTGGCCATCTAGGCTCCGCCTTAAAACATACTCTAGTGTTTCCTGCTGACACTAGGGTAGCTAGTAGCTGTACCACAGTCTAGATACAGGCTTGCTGCTTCTAGAACTGTTTGCAGTGGTTTATTTGCTCTGAGCATGTTTTCCAGGCCATCTTAGATTGGAAGGGGCCTATCTGCACTTTTGTGAGAAAACTGTGCTGATTGGGACCCGTCTGGTAAAAGGATGATGGTCTACGGCTTGGAATAAGTATCCTCATTGGTCGTTTTGAATCTTTTTAAAGGTTGTTTTCAAGTTTTTAGCTTCTGGTATTTATGCCCTACATTTCAACAGGGTTTTGCTTGTTTGTACCGAGTGAACTGAGGTGGGCTACCAGCCAAAACTCTGAGCTGAGATACCAGATGACTTGAGGCTTCAGAGCTTTCAAAAACATAAGTTGCCTGTTTTTTTCTTATTTATACTATTTACTGCACTTTTTTATTGCCTGTTGCCTACTTTTATTGCATTTATTTACTGTGTACTAAAGTACAGTGTTATACTGCAATTGTCTACTCTGCCTGTTAAATCAAATTTTATTGCTGTTTTCACTGTTTACAAAGCTTTTTTTGTTAGTTTCAAAGTTTATGTATTTACTGGCATTTTTTCACTGTTTGTAAGCCATCTGTTCTGCTTGTTCTGGTTTTCCTGCCAGGCAGTGTTTACTTTAAATAATTGATCTTTTAACTGTTTGAAACATTCTTTAGAGCCTCCTTGCTGATTTTCTGCGGTTTTAAACATTTTGTTAGTGTCTCACTGCTATTTATCTGCTGTTTTAAACATTATCTAATGTTTCCCATTGAAACTAGGGTAGTTGGTAGCTGTAGCATAGTCCAGATGCAGTCCCCACAGCACCCATGACACACAGCAACACCAGTGTCTCACCCACCAAGCCAGTAAGGCGTAACACTCAAAAAAACAAATTTACTTGTCATTGGAGATGCCATAGTGAGACACACACAGATGTCCAACTCACCAGGTTGGACAAGGAGAAAGTCATGGTCAGCTGCCTGTCCTGTGCCAGGATTCATCAGATCACACATGCACTCAGGTCTCCACATGCACTCAGGTCTCTCAGCAGCAAGTACCTTTATGACTCTGTCATAGTTCATGTTGGTGTGAGTGACCTCAGACATACCTCACTGGAGTATATGAAGAGAGACATGGTTGAGCTCTCCGAGTACGTGTCCCAGGCAGATATGTCCCTAGCCTTGAGCAGCATACTTACCTCACCTAGAATGATGTCACAGTATAAACAAAAAATGACTGATTTCAATAATTGGCTCAGTTTTTGGTGTAATTCAAAGGGGATCCAGTTCCAGTCAGCCTGGGAAGCCACGGTCAACAAACCTTGTTCTTTGTCAGAGAAGGTTTGCACCTGGCACCTCTAGGCTTTTGGCTCCTGACAAAGGTTCTTGCCATAGTGCCATTTTTAGGCAAGGTCTTTAAAAAAACATTACTGATGTGAAATTAACCAATCAGAACAAAATAAGGGCCATGCTGCTAAATGCTAGGAGCTTAAACCAAAAACTGCACTCCATGAAAACACTTCTATCACTAGAAGATGTAGATGTCTGTGCAGTCACAGAAACCTGGTTCAAAGCCTCAGACAGTACCCAGGCCTTGCAAGGTTACAATGCATTCAGCACCTTTAGACAGCAAAATGAACATGTGAAAACCAAAGGAAAGGGTGTTTCAGCCGGTGTCAGGGATACATTCACTTCTTGTCTAGTTAGACTGGACATCTCCAAGGAGTTACTCCAGATCCAGGTTACAGTGGGTAAAACCCCCATTGAAGTCATAGCCAGTTATAGATCCCCCTCCATAGGTCATGATGCCCATGAAACCTACTTGACCTAATGGGAGACTATCCAAATTTTACTGAACGCAGTGGTTAAGGGGAATTTCAATTATACCACCATCAACTAGGAAACCTACTCTAGTCCTAACTCACTAGTGTAAACATTCCTTGACTTAAGTTAATTCAAATGCCCTGGAACAAATTGTCCATACCCTGACAAGGGGAACAAATATTTTGGATCTGGTCCTCACTAACATATCAAACTGATGCACTGCCACAACTATCGGACCCACGTTAGTTAAAACTGACCACAAATCAGTCACCTTTAAGCTGGCACTAACACCAGAACTCACAAAGGGTGAAATCAGACTAAAAACTTCAACAAGGCAAACTATACCCTCCTAGATGAAGACATAAATGCATTCTAAGCCCCACCTCAAGCTGGAAGTGGTAACTATGCAGAAGCTTACACTAAAGCCCCGTACAATAACTTGCGTAAGTGTATAAACTCGGATGCACCAGAAAGAATCAAAGCCAGAGCCCCAAGCAAAAACAAGCTGCAATGGTGGGCATCCAGCATCAACAAACTTTACAATAAATGCTAATAGTTCCCGTCCAAAAAAAGAAAGGCAACGTCCCAAAAATGGAAAAGCACCCTCCTCAGCCTCATTAGGCAAATAAGACAACTTGTCAAGTCTTTTAAGAGCTCCTTATAGAGAAACTTAGCAAGTACAGCCAAGGATAACCATAAGGCCTTTTACACCTACATATGTAACCTAAAGGGTAGGACCCAAGTATGTGCAGAACTAGTGGCCAACAGTATCACACAGACTGACCCCATAGAGATAGCAAACCTGCTAGCAGACAGGTTTGGTGAAAATTTTACTCCCTTATCCCCTACTAGCTTACAACAAACCTCTCCCCCAAACTGCCCCCCCCACCCTACATATCTGAAGAGCAGGTCTTCAAAGTCTCATCCAAGCCAAAAATCACAGCCTCTATGGGACCAGACGACATCCCAGGTTGTCTTCTAATCAGGCTAAAACATGAACTAGCATCACCACTAAGTACACTTTTCAATCATAGCCGAACCACAGGCTTTGTTCCTGAGGAATGGAGAACAGCAACAGTTATTCCCCTCCACAAAGGTGGCCTAGCAACAGACCTGGGAAATTACAGAACAATAAGCCTGACCAACCTCATCTGTAAGGCCAAAGAACCTATCATTATGGACCTCATAAATAAAGACATAGGTGACCTCCAAACTCTGGATCCTACCCAATTTGGATTTGTGAAGGGCAGATCCTGCCTGTTAAATCTGGTGGAGTTCTTTGAAAATGTGACCAAGGCCACTGATGATGGCAAATCTGTGCACACAATGTACCTTGACCTGGCAAAGGCTTTCAACACAATCCCACATTAAGGCAGTACCAATAAACTTAGCAAACTGAATTTAAACTCCTTCCTCGTAAGATGGGTTGCCAAATGGCTCACAAACCAGATGCAAACTATCAAAGTGGGTGACTCCACATCACTGAGCAGATCTGTTACCAGTGGGGTGCCACAGGGGTCAGTACTGGGCCCTCTGCTGTTTAGTATATACTTCTCAGAAGTTCAGGTCAAAACTAAGGGGTTGTGGCTGACCAGGTTTGCAGATGACTGCAAACTAGGTGCAATCATTGAATCCCCAAATTATGTCAGTATACAGCAGGAGGGTCTCACGCAGACCAACGATTGGTGTATCAGTCATGGTCACAAACTAAATGCAAAGAAATGCATCATCAGTCCTTTCGGCACAAACAATGTCCCCTCACACTATCAAATCAACAATATTTTTAAGTAACCATGAGGTGGTAAGGGACCTGGGATCACAAGTTGACTGCGAACTTAACTTTGGCCACCATGTGTCTACTGAAGTAAGGAAAGCTTTCTACGTAGCATTCTTGATTAGTAAAGGCATCGCCTCAACAGCAACAGAAGTTATAACCCCCCTATACTCAGCACTTACATGGTCCATAATTGAGTATAATGCCCTGTTTGGCATGTACGGTACTAAACACCTGCAGTAATTAGAGAGACTGTAGAAGTTTCTAACAAAGAAGATCAAGGGACTCCAGCATGTGCCTTACATAGACCGACTGAAGTCCCTGTCACTATACTCCATATTATATAGACTTCTTAGGGAAGACTTATGCTTGGCCTACAGACTAATCAAAGACCCAAACCTAATGAACTTGCTGCATATCCATAAATCAAAATCAAACGGGACTAGGTCTACCCATTCCAGGGACCTAAATATGGCCTGCAACTTAAATAGGGCATGCTGAATGGACAGATTTATCTCCCAGTGACTGCTACATTTTTGGAACAGGCTATTAATTCACTTGAAATAGAGCACCTCTATGACACTGTTCAAGAAGAACCTGGATGAGTAGATGGGGCACCATAAATTCTTACCGGGGATAGCGTCCATAACCCTCCTGGACATGGGCGGTCATCACTAAATGCAATCTTGAGTATTGAGTAGTATTTCTATGGTATTACATTGGGATGAAATGGCTAGGCTTAAAATGACCTCCGGGTTGATAGCCTAGTATCTCCTATGATCCTATGAAGTCCTTTTAAGTACTTAAAAATAAATAAACTACTTCCTTTTTTGCAGGGAGGCAAGCTTCCTTGCATCCCCTTCACAAGCCCTGTTATATATACCATAACTGAGATCGCAGTACAGTAGGGGAAATGGGAAAGTCCCACTCCTTGCTCTTCTGCACTCTCACACATGAAAAGACCGGTAATTGTTGGTCTTTACATATTCAAACTCTTTTGGTGTTTTATTTTTCTCGATCTGAACACCAGATAGTTTGAACACCTGAATGCCATATATGTGTATATATGGGTTTACTTCAAAATATCTAAAACCCATAACATCTAATTTCATAACATTAAGACCAGCACATCTAAAACATCTAAAACCCATAACATTGAATTTCATAACATCTAACACTACAAATCACAAGAAAATAGCATCCCCTCCACATGTAACACCACCAAACTACCAAACACTTTTTGCTAGGTTTCTGCAAGGGGACAAACAACCCTGAACCCACCATGTGGGGGCTCTGCCTACCACATCCTTGGTAAATTAAATACACCAACTCCAAGATCCCACTACAGTGGGAAAAAGTTAATTTCCTAACCCCACTGTATCCAGCTCCCCCTGCAGAAACGTAGCTATTGGTCATACATCTGTACAGTGATTCCAGTGAGTATCACTTAAATCAACAATCTACAAATGTAGAAAAGAATGTGACAAGCAGACCACAGCAGAGATAAAATACAGATGTAGTTCTTTAATAAAAGGCAGGAACAAAGATAAGCGCTATCTTTTAGAGATCTGATGAAGGTAATTGCGAAAGTGCTTATCTTTGTTCCTGCCTTTTATTAAAGAACTACATCTGGATTTTATCTCTGCTGTGGACTGCTTGTCACGTTCTTTTCTACAGTGCTATACTACTATTTCGTGTTCTAGTGATTTACTTCCTTGGGCAATGTCTTTTTCTGTTATTCTACAAACGTACATACAGGAAGTATATTCAAGATCATGTCACACTTCCGCCAACTTACACACCTTTTTCACTCTGTGCAGGGTCTGCTATTTTCTCCTGGCCCCAATTTTAATTCTGGTAAATTCCTCATGAATCAACTAATTATCTTTTCTAAAGTACTCGGATCCCATGTGCTGAGAGTAAACAGCAAAACTAAGCAGCAGGGTAACAGCTGTGCTGTCTGCCAAACAACAGGGTATCTTTGGTGTTTTCAGCATGGTGACAAGGAATCATCTACTGTAGCTTACCCACAGAGCTATCTTCACAGAGGCAAGGTATCATCTCTTTTCTCTGAATGGCAAACAGGAATCACCTGTGTTTTCTGCATGGCAGCAGAGTACCATCTGTGCTCAGTTAAAGGAGGTTTCTCACTGATTTTTGCATGGTAACAGGGTACCATCTGTGCTCAGGTGCAAAGGATTATTCACGGCTTTTTGCATGGTAGCATCTGTGCTCAGGTACAGGGGGTTCCTCACAGCTTTTTTCATGGTAACAGGGTACCATCTGTGCTCAGGCATGGGGGGGGGGTCCTCACTGATTTTTGCATGGCAACAGGGTACCATCTGTGCTCAAGTACAGGGGGTTCCTCACAGCTTTTTGCATGGCAACAGGGTACCATCTGTGCTCAGGTACAGGGGGTTGCTCACAGCATTTTGCATGGCAGCACGGTACCATCTGTGCTCTGGTACAGCGGGTTCCTCACAGCTTTTTGCAAGGCCACAGGGTACCATCTGTGCTCAGGTACAAGGAGTTCCTCACAGCTTTTTGCATGGCCACAGGGTGCCATTTGTACTCCGGTACAGGGGGTTTCTCACAGCTTTCTGCATGGCCGCAGGGTACCATTTGTGCTCAGCTACAGGAGGTTCCTCACTGTGTTTGCATGGCCACAAGGTACCATCTGTGATCAGGTACAGGAGGTTCCTCACTGTGTTTGCATGGCCGCAGGGTACCATCTGTGGTCAGGTACAGGGTGTTCCTCACAGCTTTCTCCATGGCCGCAGGGTACCATCTGTGCTCAGGTACAGGAGGTTCCTCACTGTGTTTGCATGGCTGCAAGGTACCATCTGTGCTCAGGTACAGGGGGTTCCTCACAGCTTTCTGCATGCCTGCAGGGTACCATCTGTGCTCAGGTACAGGAGGTTCCTCACTGTGTTTGCATGGACAAAGGGTACCATCTGTGCTCAGGTACAGGAGGTTCCTCACTGTGTTTGCATGGACACAGGGTACCCTTGGTGCTCTTTGTATGGTTACCGGGTTTCTCTGAGCTCTTTACCTACTAGCTGGGTAGCCCCTATGCTTTCTGTATGGCTGCTTGGTAACATGGCACTTGTATTATGTGAATGTTTATCAGAATGCTCAGTATACAGCAGGTATGAGGAAATTGCTTCTAGCCTGTAAGGGGGGTGTCTGCGACATAACACGTATCTATGTGTAGATAGATCTTAGAGTATTTAAAGCTATACATCACAGGAAGAAACTGTTGCAGAAAAAGGTGAAGTCCCAAGACTGGAAAATCTCTCTTATTAGCCTCAACAAAAAGTTGAGATCCCTCATCAAAACCTCTAAAGCCAGCTATAAAAACAGAATTGCGGCAGACACTAAAACCAACCAGAAAGCCTTCTATACTTATACCAACAATCTCCACAACAATACCCAGGTTTGCTCTGAGTTAATGCACAATGGTACCTCCTATACTGAGCCAACAGGTATTGCCAACATACTGGCCAACAGATTCAATGCCAACTTTACCTCTCTCTCCCCCCTAAAGGACCAATCACAATACCAGAGGAATGCCAGGCACCCAGCATTACTGCAGCACAGGTTAAAGCTGCATTGTCCAAGGCCAAGAATATAGCTTCCATGGCACCCAACAATATCCCTGGATGTGTTCTACATGAACTACAAAGTGAACTGGCACCACATCTGTGTGCCCTGTTCAGTCACAGCCTCACCTCAGGCTTTGTCCCTACTGAATGGCGCACTGCTACAGTCATCCCTTTCCATAAAGATGGAGGGACTACAGACCCTGGGAATCATCACCCGATTAGCCTGATGAGTCTGATATTTAAGGCTATGGAGTGAATCATCATGGACCTAGTTAACAAGGATATAAGGAATCTCCAAACTCTAGATCCCATGCAATTTGGCTTTGTGAAAGGTAGATCATGCCTGCTCAACCTGGTTGACTTCTTTGAGTCCGTCACTAGAGCTGTGGATGAGGGCAAGGCAGTTCATACAGCCTACCTCGATCTGGCCAAGGCCTTTGATACCATTCCCCACTCAGGAATTATGGATAAACTCACCAAACTAGGCATCACCTCCTATATCACTAGGTGGGTTGTAAATTGGCTCACAGCTAGAACACACACTGTGAAAGTAGCGGACTCCAAGTCAGACTGCTAACCAGTCATGAGTGGAGTCCCACAGGGATCAGTCCTGGGTCCTATCCTGTTTGGCATCTACTTCTCAAAGTCCATGCCAACACGGAGGGAATCTGACTGACCAAGTTCGCAGACAACTGCAAGCTGGGAGCCATTATTAACTCCCCAGGTGATGTAGATATCCTACAGAAAGGCCTCACTGAGACCAATGACTGGTGTTGAAACCATGGCCTTAAGCTTAATGCCAAAAAATGCATAGTCATCCCCTTTGGGAAAAACTCACTTCCCACTAATTACCACATTGATAGGAGCCCAGTGAACACTGCAGGCATTATAAGAGATCTGGGGACACAGGTTGACAGCAACCTCTCCTTTGACCATCACATTGCCACTGTGGTCAGAAAGTCCTTGTATGTGGCACTTCTCATTACCAAACGTTTTGCATCCAGGAAGAAAGAGGTCATCATCTCTCTCCTCATTCCCTCATTCGACCAATCATAGAGTGCAATGCCCCATTTGGCATGTACCTCGCTAGACACATGCAACAGCTGGAAAGGCCACAAAAGTACCTCACGAAAAGGATCCTAGGCCTTTAACACATGTCCTACATGGACAGACTCAAAAAACACCAGCTATTCTGTCTCATATCATCTACTAAGAGGTGATCTCTGCTTGACTTACAAAGCCATATCTGACCCAGCTCTGTTAGAAATGCTACATCTAAAGAAATCCCAGTGCCTCCACACCACACACTCCAGAGACTTCAACCTCATTACTACAATCAACAGAACATGCTGGAGGAACAGGTTCATAACCCAGAGACTGGCCTTGCTCTGGAATAGACTTCCCATACATGTCAAACAGAAATCCTGATGTGTGGATGGGAAATAGAAAGTCCACCGGTGATCACTGCAGTGGTTCTACTTGATAGAGGCACTGGGAACTAATGCCGGGTGGCACAATGCCGAGGCACTTCTATGAACTAGGCTTGTAAAGGCTCCAGGGCCATTAGCCTAGTACACACCTATGAACCTGTATACTACAAACAAAACCCTTATTTTATAGTTTTATTAAATACATACATCTGTGTGTGTGTGTGCGTGTGTGTGTGTGTGTGTGTGTGTGTGTGTGTGTGTGTGTGTGTGTGTGTGTGCAAGCATGCTCACATAATACATGGCGTTACTAGGGAAACGATCACTGGTGAAAAAGATACAAGCACGTGCATACAGGCACAGTTCTTCTGGTCATGAAGTCAGTTGGTTGAAAAGGAATATGCTATCTTTTAAACTGAACTCCCTTTCAAGTGGTTTACTATTACTGCTAGTGTGTTTTACCCTGAGATTGTAGAATAGTGAGGGTAAAGATGTTTGTCCCTTTCCCCATTGTTTTTACTTGTTTTTAACCATATCTGCAGTCAATGCATTTTTTCATTGCTTTGTGTTTTGCTGATTGCTGTCACCAGTTAAAAGGAATATATTCACACACAGATATATATATATATATATATATATATATATATATATATATATATATATATAAATATATATATACACAGGAGTATATATATATATATATATATATATATATATATATATATATATATATATATATATACATATACACACATACACCCAGGTGTGTATATATATATATATATATATATATATATATATATATATATATATATATATATATATATATGTGTGTGTGTGTGTGTGTGTGTGTGTGTCTATAGACTGAGTACCATGCAGTACCTTGCACTCAGCATTTTAAATTAACTTTAACTCTACAATAAGTGTACCATGTATGTTTTACACCAAACTAACTTGTTTCATTCAACGGCATTTTAATAAATGCAACTTTTCAGTTTCGTATTATACATAATTTTCCAACAGTCCATATATTTGACTGCTTTCTTCACTTGTCATGTAAATCTAGAATATTCTGTTAGCTGATTTTCCAAACACCAGCTGATTTCTGCTCTGAGTAGGCCTGTTCTGCAACACTAAAACCATCAGGCACTTTGACTTGCATTATTTCTACTACTGCTAGGTGCGAGTCATCAGTGGAGCTTTTTAAACTTTTAAAGGCAGCTGTAGCAGGTGTGTAGGGATTGTGCATCCCGCATCCTTGCAGGTTTCGCACAGGTTACTTCACATATGTTCTGTTTACATTTAGTATTCACTCAGAAGGCTGCTGCATACTGTTACAGTTTGCACAACTATGTGCTAGTGTTTATTCACATCATTTGTAGTGCCTCATCTGCTGTTGGATATATTAAAACATAAGGGATGTTTGTAATTACTGCTGGCAGTTTGGGGTAAATGTCTTTAAACAAGTTTTTCTGCCTAATTTAAGCTGTTGAAACGCTGCATATAAGAAGTGTTTATCCTTACTAGTCCGCTGTTCTAGTCCTGTTCTCCCTGGAGACTTTTTGTGGACCTAGATTCTCTCCTTGCTGTTGTTACAGTACTCCACTCCCATGGGTTTATGTTGACTGTTTATTGCACGCTTATTGGTTGACCAGAATAGGTGTTTTTTTCTAGCTCTTAGGAGCATACTTCCTACTACCACTGTTTTTTAATTTTGTATACAGGTGCCTCTTAAAATGTCATTTCCTGCTCTGTTTCTCACGTCTGTCTCTCCTTCATTCTTAAATACACTTCTACGCTTCGAGCCTTCATCCATTAGTATGCTAGGTCATTCTTAAATACTTCTGTGCTTCCTAGCCTTCGTCCATTAGTATGCTAGGTCATTCTTAAATACACTTCCATGCTTCCTAGCCTTCGTCCATTAGTATGCCAAGTCATTCTTAAATACACTTTTGTGCTTCCTAGCCTTCATCCATTAGTATGCTAGGTCATTCTTAAATACACTTCTGTGCTTCCTAGCCTTCGTCCATCAGTATGCTAGGTATTAGCCTGCTTTATTGCTGTTGCAAGATTATCTGCCTCAATGCCCTGTACCTTCTTAGCTAACAAGGATAAGATTTAGCATAGTTACATCTCTACATCCTTAATGGCTTTAAAACTGTTAATAGGGTCATAGGTAAGTACTAGGCTAGCTATCAGTGTGGGCTATTCTAAGCCTAGCTAATTTCCTTCAAAGGCAAGGATCAAATCCAATACCATATGTTTGTGAGGTAAACACCATAACCCTTATGCCAAAACTTAACCTAAATTATACTACCCCCAACACACCATTAATGAAAATCTGAGCAGTATAAATCAGCCCTTTTTGAAACATTGTTTCAGCAAAATGAACCTGCAATAATTGTACGGCTCCAGTGGATGCCATTCTTCTTTCAATATTGAAGCTGAACAAATTGTTCCAGAGTTAAAAGCTGCTTAGGTAAACTTGAGGGTGGGCGGGTAGTCAGCCTCGTTATTTATCAAAAACAAATTTACTTTACTGAGCAGTTGTTTTCATCAAAATCCTGTTCCTGCTAGTCAACCAAAGACAACCACTTATGTGTGCAGTGCTGATGTTTGTAATGGAAAGTGAAATAATTTATGGCCATAAATACACTAACCCTCCCATGCACACAAGCATGAAGCCATGGCAATACTAGTTTTATGCTGATTTCAGAAAATACAATACAATGTGCAACACTGCTCTTCTGTACCCATCAGTTACAGTCATTTTACTAACTGTGTACACCTCAGACATCTGACTGTGGGAATAAATAAATAAATAACAGTCACAGTAATATACTTCACATTTGTTTAGTACAAACATACAGTAATTAATTCATCTATTTATCTATCTATAGGAGTAGTGCACTGATCTCATATAACCCAATTACAACCACAGCCCAGGTGGGTAAATCACAATGTAAGTCACAGGTCCTGTAGAAAAAGTTATATACAAAACTTTTACACAAAAGACATTGAAATACATATTATGGACCATGTGGGTACAAATGGAAGTGACACATATTTTGGAGCATCCATATCTTCATTATTGTCTTCACAGATGAATTAATGACATTTTAACCTTAGATGGGCTTGTAAGGTAGAAGAAAGAATGAAAGAAGAAAAAAGGAAGAGAGGAGTAAGGTGGGAGTAGAATGTAGCAGTTACCACACTGGGTAGTTGTAGGAGAGAGGGTGAAAAGTTAAGGAATAATGTTAGCATTGCTTAAGTAATCACAGTAAAGTAATCCATCTTACTTCACACAAATGCACACCAGTAAACTAATCTGTCTTACTTCACATGAATACACACTAGTCTCAAAGCCAGATGGTGACTTTTTGTACTAAGCAAATGACAAAAGGGTCAAGTTATTTCATCCAGACAACCTCAGCCTAACTGACATATAGACTTACATGTCTGAATGTGATAAATTTATTTATTTAAATTTGTTGACCGGGAGTGTCCGACTGGACGTGGGTCCATTTTCAGCAGAGGCCCGGGGAGAAAAGCTCCACAGTAAAATAAACAGACAGTAGTTACATTGGATTACATAGTGATTAACAATTTAACAGAAATTACTTACAACATATTTACAGATGAAGAACATAGTACATCAGTAGACAACTAGAATCTTTATCGGTGAAGTACATAACAGGCATTAACAAATGTAACAATGAGAAGTTCCTGCTGTATAATAAGTACTAGGCTTATGAGCATCTGAGCTTGCTATCATCAAGGTAGTTAGTGGAGGTGAAAGAAAGGTAGTAGTTGGATGGGGTGGATGATATTAGTGGGAGTTGCAAGGGCATAGCCAGCATGTTTTTAGGTGCGCTTTTAATAAAGTTTTGAAGTTGGTGCATGATGGTATGGAGGTAATTGTGGGTGGGAGTGAGTTCCATAATTTGGCTATGGTGCAAGAGAATAGTGCTTCACCAGCAGAGTTATTGGCTTTAGTGATCTGCAAGTGATTTTTGTTGCTGGATCTTAGTGGTCTGGTGGTGCGATAGGGTTGGAGTAGATTCTGGAGGGATGGGACATTTAGTGGATGGTTTACTAGTTTGTGGGTGAGTGAGAGTTGATACCACTGAAGGAGGTGAGGGAGTTCAAGCCAGCCCAGTTCGGCAAGTGAGAGACAGTGGTGAGTACGGTAGGATGCCCCTGTGGCGAATTTTGCGATTTTGTTGTAGCAGGTCTCTAGCTTGTTTAGATCACATTGCCTTAGGTTGGTATATACTGGAGAGGCATAAAGTAGGGTGGAGATAAGGTGGGAATTTGCTATTGAAATCTTTGCTGCTTTGGTGAGAAATTGTTTATTTCTGTATAATGCTCCTAGATTTTTGTGGACTTTTTTATGGTCATGGATATGTGAATGTCAAATTTTAGTTTATTGTCTATTTCCACTCCTAGCAATTTGGTGTGTTCAGTTGGGTATATAGCGGTGTTGTCTTTTGCTGTGATGTTAAAGTGAGAGTTGTTTGAGTAGGTTTGGTGGGTTGGAAGATGAGTAGTTTAGTTTTGTTTGGGTTGAGTATTAATTGGGCATCAGATAACCATGTTTCAACAGAGGAAAAGGCTTCCTGTGTGACTTTTGGCAGTTTGGGTAGGGACTGGGCTGAGCAGATGATGGTAGAGTCATCTGCGCATTGGATGAGTGTGCCATGTTTGGTGGCAGAGGCTAGATTATTGGTGTAAACAGAGAAAAGTAGGGGTCCAAGGATGGATCCTTGGGGAACCCCTATGGAGACAGGTAGTTGGGGAGATATGTCATTCTGCCATACAACGGATTGTTGGTGGTCAGACAGGTAACTCTGAAACCAGTTGGTGACTGATTGTGAGAAGGATAGGTTATTGAGGACAGAGATAAGTTGTTTGTGTGGGACCATGTCAAATGCTTTAGATAGGTCTAGGAAAGTAGCAGAGGAGAGATAGCCATTGTTTTTATGCTGAAGGATAGTGTTAGTAAAGGAGAGTAAGGCAGTGGTGGTGCTATGGTTTGGTCGGAAACCATGCTGAGTACTGGAAAGGAGGTTGTTAGTAAGGAGGTAGTGTGAGACCTGAGAGTGTATGCATCTCTCTAGTATTTTGGAGAGTGGAGAGAGAATAGCTATGGGGCGGTAATTGGTTAGTTCTGCGGAGGGTCTGCCTTTGTGGAGGGGAATTATATGTGAGACTTTCCACAATGTGGGAACGTAACTTTCTGACAGAGATCGGTTAATCAAGATGGATACTGGGTTTGTAGGTATTCACTTGGGAGGTTGTCTGCTGCTAATTTGGTGGGTTTAAGTTTAGTTAAGAGTTTTTTTATGTTGGAGGTAGGTACAGGAGAAAAAGAGAAGGCAGTGGGGAGATTACTAGTTGAAGGTGTGGGTTGGAGGGGAGGAGGGCTGTGCTGTTTAGCTAGTGATAGTATGGTTTCGGTGAAGTGTGTGTTGAATGAGGTAGCAATATTTTCTGAGGAGTGAGGGATGTTAGGAGGAGGGGTACTGACTTTACCCGGGTGGAGGATGGAGTTTATGGAGGACCAGAATTGTTTGGGGCTGTGTTGTGAGGAGTCTAGGGCAGACTGGTAGTATTGGAATTTGTCCCGTTTTATTAGCTTTTTGACTCTATTGCGTAGTTCTAGGAATTTCTGTCTAGCTGCGGGGGTTTTGGTTTTGCGCCAGTGCTCCCAGGCTTTATCCCTGTTTTTCATTTCTGACTTAGTGGTTTTCTGTAGCCATGGGGGGGGGTTGTGCTTTGGTTCTGGAAAATCTTATGGGGGCATGATAATTAAGGATGTTCAGGAAGGTAGTATTAAAAGATTCAACTGCATCATCAAGACTGAGGTACTTTAGAGGATGCCAGTTGCATTCTTTGAGGGATGAGATGAATGTGAGTGGGTTAAAGTTTAGTTTTTTACGTATCTGACGATAGATGACAGGTTTAGCTTGGTACAGGAATTTTTTGAGTAGGAATGTTGGGGAGTGATCACTGAGGCTATCTGATAAGCAGCCTGTTATATATGACTGGGGGTTCTACTGACTAGTATCCAATCCAGGGTAGAGTGCTTGCTGGAGTTTTTATTTATCCTTGTTGGTGATTGGACTAGTTGGGTGAAGCCATGAAGGTGTACATGATGGGTTGGATTGTTGCCAGAACAGGATTGCCAGTCAATATTGAAATCACCTAAGATGATCGTTTCTTGGGGGAGATGGTGGGTAGACCAGCTGAGGAGGTTTTCTAGTGGAGGGATGTTTTGGCCAGGTGGGAAGTAGCATCCAATTATGTTGATTGTTTTGTTTCGGTTAATTTTGAGGTTGGTATATATTATTTCTTCATTGCCTATTTGTGGAGCTGATGATTTTAAGATCTGGATGTTTAGATGTTGTTTAAATGTTATAGCTACACCGCCTCCTTTTTTGTTTAGCCGGTCTACTCTTAGTATGCCGTAACCTGTAGGGAGTATTTGCTCACTGGTAATGTGAAGTTTTAGCCAGGTTTCTGTCAGGACGACTATATCTGGGGGGTATAAGTCTATGGTGGCATGGAGTTCATGGACTTTGTTGGATATAGTTCTAATATTTAGGCTTAGTAGAAGGAAGTCACTTGGCTTTCTATTGGCTGTAATATGGGAGAAGTTGTGGTTTCTAGTCTGATTATGAGGATTGGGGTTGGAGATGGTAGGGCCAGGGTTGGGGTGGATGTATGCATGAGATTATTAGTTTTCTCAGTTTTTGAATGTGTTTGTTTATAAGGGAAATTTTATGATTGTTCTCTGTGGGTAATAGGTATGGTGGGAGGGTTACTATGTTAAGTTGCAGGGATGCTTTACGTTTGAGTAATATAGTTGGTAGAATATGTGGGGGGTGCATAGGGATGGTTCTTGAGCTGGTGGGAGGGGAGCAGAGTATGGGTGAGACATGGGTGGTGGTGTGAGTAGTAGTACAGTGGTAGTGGTTGAGTGGGGGAATGATGGAGCTTTGGTAGGATGTAAGATATGCAAGGAGAGTGCATGCAGTGAGCAAAGGAAAGGTATGCTTTTACCTGTCAGTTGAGGAGGTGTGATTGTAGAGGGAATATGGAGGAGGTAGTGTTGGGTTAGCGCTGTGGTTGGCTATTGGAAAGATGGGAGGGGTTTGAGTGCAATAAAGGTGGGACCACTGGGGGCGGGAGGGAATAGGGGGCAGGGCGGGGAGCAAAGCGGGTAGATACCCTGTTAGGTTCTTGTATGAGGGGCTGGAAACAATCACAAAGCAAGACAAGTATGTGTTAAGAACAATCACAATTGACCAAGGACTGCTCTGAAACTGTAAGTCTTGTCTTAATTTCTCAGGTGGAAAACCAGGATAACCTTGTATCAGTAGGCTACTGTGGTATAGTTTAAATAAACAAACACACAGTATTGATCAGTTATGGATACTATTTGCAAAAAGTTGATGCCCATGTAATGTATTTATTTCACCTTTGCTACACATAGTTTTTACACATTAATGTATTCTAGGTTGCTTCACACAAATCATGTTATTCCTGCAAAGACAGAATAATGAGAAGTCAACATTAGACAATCTCTTTCCTCCAGTCTTCCACAGACAACTCCTATTTTCTCCTTTTTTATAGCATCACTCCCTAAAAAAAAAAGATGTGACCAGGAAATTAAAAATGCTCAGCTTTGAAGACCTTTGTCTGATGTCTGTTGATATTAGCAGGATGAAAGCACTCAAAATAGGTTTCATCTCCTGCTGATTTTATTATTTTTTCCCTTTGCAAATTCTGGTTGATTTTTACTCTTGAAAGGTATGGCTAGCCAAGTCTTGCATTGCCTCCCACCACATCTCTCAAATATCCCTGCATTTGCAAAACACCCTTAACTTTGCCTCATATTAATGCTTTGTCTGTTATAAAATGTTTCAAGTTTCTGGTAAAAACAGAGGATTACAGTTGGTCTATAATGCCAGGTGTTACACTTTCATAGATTACAGTTAGTCAATAATACCAGGCATTACACTTTCATACTTCTTATTGTTTATAAAATGCACGTTGATGCAAAGTCTGTTGTTCAATTAGAATTTTAAGTGAAATGGAGTAATACTCAAAATTTGCCCGTGATTTTGAGCCTTTTTTATCAGCTCCCCCACTTTTGACTTTGCCCCTGATCCTTGAGGAAGGAAGTTGATAGCTAAGTGGGCCATTGCCAATATCTGGTTGCCTGTCAGCATCTTAAACAAAAAAAAAACACACACACACCTCATGCTACTGTTGATAGAAACTTCAACGTCTTTCTTTATACCAAGTCCAGTTCACTAAGTTTGCAAACTGAACTTTTGCTCAGTCACACCCATGTTGAAAGTATAAAGAGAATTGAGTGGTCAGTTGTATTATACCCCGCACAGCTAACTGCACCGCAACTGCATTTTCTTTTAACAAGGGTGTTTTGGGATGTTTATTTATAGTAAACAAAGCATGTTTTGTTGCTTTAAATTTAAATACATTAACAGTGAAAAAGCACCCCTAGAAGAGCAGCGACCAAGTGGCTGCTTAGTTCACCTAACTGTAAGGCTGGTGGTGCCAGTGCTTTTTAACGAATCCTGCAAAGCTCCAAATTCACAGTCTTTGGGTCGATTCTTCAGCTCAGTAACACAGGTACCTGTAGTACGTTTGTGTCCATGTAAAGAATGGTTTTGCGATAAATTGACTAACGGTATACTGAACGTCATAATACTAAATGTGCAATGTTGAAATGCCAACATGCTGAAATGTTGAAATCAAAATATCTATGTTCCTACATGTGTAGAGAGCTATACTTGCTCCACCCCCAATGCAAATTAGTGCTCATAAGTTTCACTAAAAGGGGAGTGATTTTATTTGTTGACTACCCACATGTAGTACATGTATGCTATTAATACATATTTTGAGTTTAACCTTGTAATAGTTCATCATTTTAACATTTCAGGATTGTGCATTCAGTATTATAACTTTCAACACACCATTACTCAGTACATTGTCAGGCACTCATAAATAGCAATTAGTGAAAAAGTGATATTCTTTCTAGGCTCAGAATAATTAATAAACTTCTGTTTAATTGCTGCTCTTTTGTCTTTCTCTTTCCAAAGTAAGGCTCAAATACTTTGAAGGCTTCTTCCCAGCATCTTTCAGAAATATGGTGCACTGTACTTCTTCAGGATTTCTGAGTATTGCAGTCACAGTCAGGACTACATTGAATTTCTGGACCCAAAGTTTACCTTTTTAACCAAGTTGCCTTCCAGTGAAAGACTGCAGCTGGAGTATTTTTCTAGCTGCAGATTATAATTCTGCACCTCTAAACACATGAACTCGTGAAAAAATATATTTCCTTAATTCTGCAAATATATTTCCCCAGTTTTTACATCATGCAGTATATTAATGTTTGTCAGAATGCTCAGCACACGGCAAAAGTTTCTAGCCTCTATAAGGTATTTATTCAGAATTCCTTATAGAGAAAATCTCTACCCCATGACATGCAGTTGCCTTTTTATAGGCATAATATGCACTGCAGTGGTCTCAGTACTGTCTGCCCATCTGCCCAGTACATTTGTTTTTTTTTTTAAATCAATGTCGAGGTGCAGAAACATGTGTGACCTATCAAGCGACAACATGCATTTGGTTCAGGGTGATATTCTGTCCAGCTGCACCACTGCCAGGCCCTTATCGGTCATTAATCTAGCAATGCACCCACTATGGAAAAGGCAACTGTTTTTTTTTCTTTGTACAGCTCAGTTCTGCTGTTATGCATTTATAGTATGTTAGCCTGGGATGAAAGGATAAATGCTACGTTAGCCTAGGATGAAAGGATGGCTCTGTCCATTACACTATTCACTTAATTAAAAATCAGTGTTTATGAGCCAAACCATTCAAAATTAATGTCATTTCATCTAAAAATGTCATTGTGACTTTTTCAAACCATGTATTGTGTGAGCAGTGATAACTAAAATGCATAAAAGATTACAAACCAGATTCCAAAAGCTGCATAACTGACTGAAACAAAAGAAGACATAAAAAAACATGGTCATCCTAATGCAGTGTTTTGCTTAAAATTGATCAGTGCATGCTAAGTAGAAAACTGTTGCATCATACAACCTATTAAACTTGTAACTAATGATGTTACTATGGCTTTGTTTTGATGTATGCTATTATAGGTTCATAGGTAGGTACTAGGCTATTGGCCCTAGTGCCTATACAAGCCTAGCTAAAAAGGTACCCTGGCTTTCGCCACCCAAGAAAATTATTTTCCTGTGCCCCTTTCAAGCAGAACCACAGAAGTGATTCCCCGGGGTGAATTTCCTATTACCCATACACTCATCAAGATTTTTCTTGGAGAGTGATCATGAGGAAAATAAACAGCCTCTGAAGGCTCAAACCCAGGACCCTGCACACCATAGGCAAAGTGATTTACCACTAAGCCATGTCAGATATAACATGGCTTAGATATTACCTCAGTTAGAAAACCATGTTAAGCCCTATACATTTTACACAAGCTTTATTAAATCTAAGTTACAAGTTTTATCATATATAAGACTTCTAATCTCACATTTTAGGGTCTGTACACCATTTTGATATCATAGCAGTTGCTGCCAAGAAATAAATATCATGATCAATGGAGTAAAACTAAATATACTTTATCTCTACAGTAATTACATAATAACAGTAAGTAATAGTAAGTACATTAATTATCACAAATGCAACTTTTAATTATAAATGCTAGTGCAGTATAATTTTTTTCCAAATAGAAATGTACAGAAAGAATGACACTGCAGAAATGAAGCGGGGCTAGAAGGCCTGGATGAATGCCACCATGACCATTTTGTGACAATATTATTAAACTGATTTTTAATGTTATTAACCCAATGTCCCAGTTTTCCTGAGTGTGATGTCATGCATGGCTGCACTGAAGAAATATATTAATTATCTGATTGCCTTTTGAACATAAGCCAGTAACCAGAATCACAGAACAAAAAATGAGAAGCTCTCCTACTGTGATCCGTGCGGCGCATATAACATCTGTTAAAAAAGCATTTGACTCGTCCACTTTAACCATTTTTCAGACTTGTTTCATCTACTGTTGCTAATCCAACCTGTGTCTTACCATCACACTGCCTCACGCAGGACATACATTCTATTTGTCCAATAGAGTCTTGACATAATTAGTGTTTAAGCCCAATGCCTCCTCAGGAAGAAAAAAAGCAGTTTTCAGTTTATCTCTGAGCTATCCCTTATACCCTCCGATGGATTCACGATACATTATTGAAATGCAAATACATTGGACATAAGTAGTTTGATATTTACATTTCAAAAACCCAAACAATGAAAAACACGACTGAAGAGTTTCCTTCTCTGATCAATAAATCCAAACCCCTACGACCACATTCAGCTCGAATTTACCTGAACAGTGGTAGTGTTAGGGAAACTGTTTTAAAAGAGAAGGTGTTGAGTTAGGATCAGCACCTATTAATAATATGCACGTGCTCAGGTATCTGCTTGATCAAACAAACACACACAATACTCTGCTGATTATGTTGTAAGATAGCAGAGTAGCATGGATCCCTTTATATATATATATATATATATATATATATATATATATATATATACTTCCGTTTTTTTTTTTTTTGCAAGATGCTGCCCCTCTGAATCCCACAAGTCACTTCAACGTTTGTTTCCCATTGCTCTTCCTTTTCACAGCCGGGCATATAATACTTGCTGTGGTTTCTGTTACAAAGCTCCAGAAAATCACACCAAGGCCAGAAACACAACTCAACAGTCCACATCTTTTAATGATTGAGCACGTTTGTTACAAACTTCATCAGAGTCACGACTGACATAGTGAATTCAATGATTAATACACTCTGTTTGAATCAGTTCACATGTTTAACATCCATCCGTTACAAACCTCCCAAAGGCTTGCCTGGTCATATAGTGACACTCCTCTAAACTGCTTCCACCCTATTTATGCTTATGAAAACAAGGTTTCAAGAGTACAAAGGAATCAAAATAAAGTGCCATCAGCAGTCCGTACAAAGAAATGAGAAGCTCTGTCCTGTTACTAATTCCACTCCCTCTGCATGTCAGTATTATATTCTGTACCCAGTGCTACTCTTTCAGCACTCTTTACCACTTTCGGGCCATCTGATATGATTCCATATGTGCCCTGATTTCTGCTGCTTCTTTTAATACCTCATCTCCCATGACATATTCTTTCCTTGCTGTTGTGTTTCCTACTGCATTACGTTATACTTCCTTATAAAACTATGTATTGCAACACAACTGGCCATTCATCCTTTCCAGCTGACAAGTACACTAAGCTAAATGCAAATCTTTCATCTCCTTCCAAACCTTCAGCCATGTCAGACACATTGGCAGTAGTTAAACCACTCAGTACCCAACTAGGAATCTGTGTCATTAGATATACAGTTTACAATAAATCTTTGCCTCATGTTTGTAGCTAGTATCTTACCAGGTAACCTGCTTAAAGCCCTTATCTAAGTGAACAAGTCCTTCAATTTATCTTTGGTCTGGGACAATAGCAAATGCCTTGCCTTTCTACTACTGGTAAGGATCCACTTAAAATGCATTTATTTGCTTATTTTTTCACTACTACACCCTGCAGGACCACATTTATTAATTTTTGGAGAAGACTTTCAGTAAACAATGGTATCAGAATGGGATGTTGTGATATCGTAGAGTCCTGAACTATCTTAAATAGTCTCACTAACTGCTTGTGGCCAAAAAAACTGGAGAAAGACAGGCTCTAAAGTAGATGATACTTACATCGGTAGCCTTGCTAGTCCCTTCATCATCAGTAAAAGTCTAATGATCTGTTTCACCATCTCAGCAATGGCAGGCTTTGAACTCTCTCTGCTGAGACTACAGCTTGTACCTTTTTTATGCTGTTATGATATTGGTATAAGCTTTATCTTATACAATGTTAGGACTGACCCGGATGGTACTTAGGAGGCTGACGCAACCTCTAAAGAAATGGTGGAGGACTTAGGGTTTCAATTTTTACAATTGCTGCCTTAATTCATATCTACATTGTTCCCTTATCCTCCATTTGTAGAAATATCCTTAGCACTAGAAGGGCCCTCTTTCTTTGACTGTTTTGCCATTTTTTCATGTTTTTCTCTTTGCTAAATATAAAGACTGCTTTCAGTCTCCTCAGTATTGTGGATTATACAACTCTGAAGTTCACAAGGTTGTTTATTATGATCAGGCTGCAGACAAAATAAGCAGCACGATGATTTGTTTTTAAACTGAATTATATCGTATTAAAAACTAACAGTAATAAGCAACTGAATAACAGGCCCAAAAACAACTCGATCACAAAGAAAATTTTGTCTACCATGAGGATACGTGTATCATTTGAATGGGCTGCCTATAGCTATTGCTTGCGTCATCCTGTACAGTAGGGTCTTCACCCTTATGATACTAATGACCCAACAACACCACACTTGTGAAAAAAATGTAGCTACATGACTAACGGTTTCTCAGTGGTGAGAAGAAATGAAGAGTACACGTCCGTGCTTCCTGTGCACGTACACGTCCGTGCTTCCTGTGCACGTACACGTCCGTGCTTCCTGTACACATACATGTCAGTGCTTCCTGTACATGTCAGTGCTTCCTGTACATGTAGATGTCAGTGCTTCCTGTACATGTAGATGTCAGTGCTTCCTGTACATGTAGATGTTAGTGCTTCCTATACACATACATGCCAGTGCTTCCTGTACATGTACATGCCAGTGCTTCCTGTACATGTACATGCCAGTGCTTCCTGTACACGTACATGTACGTGCTTCCTGTACACATACATGTCAGTGCTTCCTGTACAAGTACATGTCAGGGCTTCCTGTACATGTAGATGTCAGTGCTTCCTATACACATACATGTCAGTGCTTCCTGTACACGTACATGTCAGTGCTTCCTGTACATGTACATGCCAGTGCTTCCTGTACACGTACATGTCAGTGCTTCCTGTACATGTACCGAAGCACAAAAGGAGGGGGAGTATCAATATTCGTCAAAGATACGCACACCTCCAGGTTGGTGGCACAGCACAAAGCATCAGAGACTATCCATGTGCAAACAACAGTGGGTAAAACTGCCTTCCAGTTTAAAGCCTGCTACAGACCACCCTCCCAAACCTAGGAACCCCACTCGGCCTTCCTGACAACACTGGAAAATATGAAGCTCTCTCCAAACACCATTATATTGGGTGACTTCAACTACCCAAACATAGACTGGGAGCATTACTCTAGCTCCAACACCCTAGCCCAAAGGTTCCTAGAATTTATAAACTCAAATGCTATGGAACCACTTCTTACCACTCCCACAAGAGGGGAAAACATACTGGACCTGATCATCACCAACATGGGGACTCTATGCTCCAGACCAGAAGTGTATCCCTCACTGGTAAGATCGGATCATAAACTAATCTCACTGGATATTCACATCCCAACCCCACCCCCTGCCCAGAAAACCACAGTGAAAAACTTCTCTAAAGCAAATTTCACACTCCTCAAAAAAACGAGGTGGAATCCTTCAAAGCCCCCGGGCCTGTGGAAAATATGGCCCAGACCGCAGAATCCTTTATAAACGCATTCTATGAACACCTTCAGGAATGCATGAATCATGCAATCTCAAATAAAACCAAGACCCAATCCTCCAAAGGCAGACGTTCTGTCTGGTGGACCCCAGCCATAAACAAACTATACAATAGGAGGAAGCTACTACATAACAGAGCAAAATCCCAAAAAGGGAAGGCATCTCTAATCAGTATTAGCAAAAAACTACGGGCACTCATAAAATAGTCTAAAGCCAGCTTAGAGAGAAAAATTGCACAGGACACTAAGGATAATCACAAGGCTTTCTTTAGTTATGTTAGGAACCTGGGTGGGAATTCCCAGATATGCTCAGAATTAGTCCAAAATGACAAAAAATGCACCGAATTCACAGACATTGCCAACATCCTAGCTGACAGGTTCAGCGCAAACTTCTCCCCCCCCCCCACCAAAAGGGCAAATATCTATCTCAGCAAAGTGCTGCCCCCCCTGACACCTCCAATGCTCAGGTAAGAGCCGCCCTCTCCAAAACAAAAAACACAGCATCAATGGGACCAGATGATGTCCCGGGTTGTGTCCTACATGAACTCCAAGAAGAGCTAAACCCAAACATAAAAAGTACAGTTTTGTACCTACCATAAATGTAGATGTTCGAAGATCCACATTGCTGCAGTCCTTACACTTGGGTAGTCCGCTGTCCTCGGTCGGCCCGAATATCAAAGTATTAGGCTGACGTCGGTCAAGGCGCTTAAGACTGACATCAGGACGTCAGGGTACAAATGCGCATGACCGACGTCATATCCTCAGTCTTTTCTTGCCCCAGATGTCAGAAGACCCTAAACAGAAAGGTCAAAACCAAAAGACAGCAAAAAACAACCAACCACCCTTGCACTAATCATATGAACAATATATACAATATGTACAATATTTACAACCCAAACCACACAACCACCTCTAAAACAGAGGGGAAGGAGGGAGGGTAAATTGGACTGCAGCAATGTGGATCTTCGAACATCTACATTTATGGTAGGTACAAAACTGTACTATGTTCTTCATCTCACATTGCTGCAGTCCTTACACTTGGGTAGAATCCCAAAGCAGAGGTAAGGGAGGATGGCAAAACTATAAAGAAGAAGGAGCTGCCAAAATGCCCTGTAAAATAGCAGTGGCAAACCCAGCCCTAGATTTAGAGTAAAGTGGAAGGTGGTAATGCTTAGAGAAAGTATGCACTGAACTCCAAGTAGCTGCCTCCAAAATATCTTTAGTTGCCACCCCCCTTAAAAAGCTGTAGAAGTGGCAGTAGCTCTAGTGGAATGAGGCCTAATCCCAGCTGGAATCTCCTTACCATGATGGGAATAACAGAAAGCAATACACAACCCAATCCACTTAGAAATAGTTTGTTTTGACACAGGCTTGCCCTGAGAACCCAAAGCAAAAGAAATAAACAACTGCTGAGACTGCCTGAACCCTTTAGTTCTGCTCAAATAATATCGTAACTGCCTGTGTATATCCAAGGTGTGCAAAATCTTTTCCCCTTTATTTTGGGGGTTTGCATAAAAAGTAGGCAAATGAATAGTTTGGTTTAAAGCCACACTAGAAACCACCTTAGGCATAAAGGAAGGATTAGTACGTAAAGATACCCTGTCCTTATGGAAAATTAAGAAAGGCTCAACTGCCATAAGGGCCTGTAATTCAGAAACCCTTCTCGCAGAGGTAATGGCCAACAAAAAAGCAGTCTTCCATGATAAATACTTCAACTCGGCAGTAGCTGCAGGCTCAAAAGGTTGTAGAGTGAGTTTCTCCAACACAAAATTGAGATCCCAAGCAGGAGTAGGAGCTTAAACAAAGGATGAGAAAACAATGGTGGATCACAGTCATAGTGAGCAGAAATTGCTGCAGCATGAATCTTAATAGCAGAGAAGGACAATCCTTTGTCCAGTAACTCAGCAAGATATTGAAGAGCCACACTTAAATTAGGCTTAGCAACATCAAATTCCTTTGCTGCACTCCAAAATAAAAATCTCTTCCATTTATCTGCGTATACTTTCCTTGTACTAGGCCTTCTGGCCTCCAAAATAACATTCAAAACTTGCTGCGGAAGCTGAGACCCTCCAGGGTTTAAAACAGAATATGCCAGGCTGTTAGGTGAAGAGAGTGAAGTTTGACTGAGTAAATGACTGTTCTCTTGAGACAGCAGGTGTGGAATCGAAGGCAAAGGCCATGGAGGCTCCCGAACCAGACTTCTCAGTAATGGGTACCAGTGCTGTCGAGGCCAATCTGGAGCTATTAGAATCATCCTTGGCTTGTCCTGTCTGACCTTCAGGAGTACCTTTGGGAGGAGAGGCAGAGGTGGAAAGGCATACACATGAAGATTGCTCCAATTGAAAGAAAGAGCATCCACTTTCCAAGCTGTGGGATGAAACCTTTTTGTGCAAAACTTTGGCAGCTGGTAGTTCAGTGGAGAAGCGAACAGATCTATGTCTGGAGTTCCCCATGACACTGTCAATTCCTGAAATACATGAGGATCCAATTTCCACTCGTGGGGATCCATAATTCTTCTGCTCAACACATCTGCTAAGGAGTTCTGTGCTCCCGGCAGAAACCTTGCCTGAAGATTGAGCTGTAAACTGAGAGCAGTCTCCCACAAAATCATTGCTTGCCTGCATAGAGGATAAGAATGTGTTCCCCTTGCTTGTTGATGTACCACATGACAGTTGTGTTGTCTGTTAGAACCAACACCTGCCCTGGAAGAAGTAAATCCTTGAAAGCTATTAATGCAAATTGGACTGCTAACATCTCCTTCAAGTTGATATGTAGATGTTGTAGTCTGGCAGGCCACGTGTCTTGTATCCACTTTCCATTTAGATGAGCTCCCCAAGCTTTGTCTGAGGCATCTGTCGTTAGAATCTGACTCGCCTCTGGCCGGGTCACAGAGAGTCCCTTGTTTAGGTGACATTCCTGAGCCCACCACAAAAATTCCTTTTGAATGCAAGGTATTATCTGAATGACAGTGTCCATATCCTGGCAGTGCTGTGTCCATACATTTTTGAGATACCATTGTAGCTTCCTCATATGCAGTTTGGCATTGGGAAGTACCAGAATACAAGATGCCATGAACCCCAAGGCTTGAAGGACTGTCCTTGCAGTCAGCCTGGACTGATGAGACAATTGATGGAAGTAAAGGGAAAGATTCTTTTGTTTGTCCGGGGTCAAAAAGGCCATCTGGGATGCTGTATTCAGTCTCACACCCAGAAAGCACATGCCTTGAGAGGGTACTAGACTGGACTTTATTTCGTTCACAGAATACCCCAGGCATCTTAGCACTGCTATCACGTATTGCAAATGATGAAGAAGCTCGTCCCTTCCTTTGGCCAGAATCAGGCAATCGTCCAAATAAGGATAGATCTGTATTCCTTTTAGCCTGAAGAAAGCTATCACTGGAGCCAGAACCTTTGTGAACACTCTGGGTGCAGTAGATAAGCCAAAGGGCAATGCAGAGAACTGATAATGAGAAGTCCCAGCTCGAAACGCAGATACTTCCTGCAACTTAGCCTGATAGGAACATGAAGGTAAGCTTCCTTGAGATCCAGAGTCACCATCCAGTGATCCTTGCCCAGCAGAGGTAAAAGCTGTTGTAACGTCAACATTTTGAACTTGGGAATGTCCAGATAAGTGTTGAGGATAGATAAATCCAAAATTGGTCTCCACGTGTTCCCCTTCTTTGGTACTAGGAACAGGCGAGAATAAAATCCTAGGCCTACTTCTGGCAGAGGGACCGGCTGTATGGCCCCTATTTGCAGCAGCAGAGAAATTTGTTTGTGAGCCTCTATTCTTTGCTGAGGAGGAACGTCTGGCATGCCTTTGAAAGGAGGCAAGGTATGGAAATAAAACCTGTAACCTTGGTGTATAATATCCAATACCCATCTGTCTTGGGTAATTAAACTCCAATTTTCTTTGAAGAGTGCCAACCTTCCTCCCAAAGGTGCTGCCAGACAAGAAGGCTCTGGCAGCTGAAAAGGTAGGTCATTGGGCCTGTTTACGAAAGGACTGGCCCCTGCCCTCACCCGAAGACTGTGCAGGTGGACTCCCTGTTCTAGGTCTGAAAGAGCCGAGAGCTCTACCCCTACCACGTCTAGATCTTCCCCTAGACTGTGAATCATAAGAAGGGTACGTCCACCCCTTAGCAGGCCAATTCCTACTAAACTTCGGAGGCTGAACTTTTAAAAAATCTTTAACAGTCTGCATAGACTTAGCCTTGTCTTCCATTTTCTTTAAAACTGCCTCCACAGGTGAACCAAACAATACATCAGACTGTAAAGGAGCATCTAAAATCCTTGTCTTAACATGGTCAGATAAGTTCTGATCCCTCAGCCAGGCGTGCCTACGAAGAACTGACCCAGTGGCAGCCACCCTAGACGAGGCCTGTACAGCATCAAATCCACATGGTAAAGAATGCTTACCCACCTGTTCAGAAACATGTACCAAATCTTGTAATTCTTTACACTCAATGCCTTCCGCCAGAGCATCTACCTTAGACTTCAATTGAGAAAGAAGATAGTTTTGATATTTCAACATGTGAAACTGGCAATTCAAAGCCCTCATAGCTAAGGTGGAAGAAGTATAGACTTTCTTTCCCCATCTATCCAAAGCTCTGGCCTCTTTATCTGGAGGAACCGGATCTTTTACCACAGAGGCCTTGACACCCTTAGGTCCCTGACTAACTGTTTCTGGGTCTGCCCTAGGACTCTTATACAGATATTTATGAGCTTCAGGCACCCTGTAATACCTGTCCGGTTTAACAGGAGCAGGAAGCAAAGAATCAGGATTAAGTGAAGCCTCTGCAAACACATCTTCCACAACATCCAGAACAGGAGGAATAGCCAAAGGGCTATGCTGGGGTAAAAGCAAAATTCCCTAAGCCTTTTCCTGGAATCAGAGAAATCCTGACCTTCCCACTTAAAATGTTCCCTCATAGAATGAAGAGTCTCTGAAAAGAAAAATCCTCTGGAGGAGAAGCAGAAGGAGTAGAATCATCCACATCAGAATAAGGAGAATACTCCTGCAAGTCTTCAGTCAAGACTCTGAAACATCCGAAACCTGCTCAAAACTCCCCAACTCTGGTTCCACCCTAGGCCTCTTATCAGGAGGGGCAAAGAACCTCTAATCAAAGTAATTAAATCTTCTGCCATTTTGAGCATGTGCTTCTTGGGCACAGATCCTGAAGAACTAGGAGTGACACCAACAGAAGCTAAACCTGGCCTGCCTCTGGGAGAAGCCTTGGAAACAGAAGGGGAGGGGCCTAACCACCCTAGGAAGGGAGGGGAGTACAGTAACCTGAGAAGCCCCTTCAGCCTGACCTGCCTCCTGAGAGGCCACATCCTGTAATATCAAAGTCTCCCCCTGGGACTCCTGAGAAGTCTCCGGTGGAACCACCAGTTCCACTGACACCTCCAAAGAACCGGCGTCCAGTACGGACGACTCTTCTTGCCTGGGTTTAGCTGCTTTGTCTTTGCGCTTCTTCGAAGAAGCGGGCGTCGGAACATCCGACGGCATATTGTAATTGCACCGCTTCGAAGACCAACCTGGCACAATCTAACCTTCGCTTAATAGTGCGCTTATTAAACCTAGCACAAAAGCGACACCCAACAACGTCGTGCTCAGGCCCCAAACAAGGAATACACAAAGTATGATAATCTCTATGCGGTATCTGCTTCCCACAAGAAATACAGTTATTCACTTTTTCTGACATCCGGTAAATCACTGAGGCAAGAAAAAACTAAAATAGTCCCCAACGGGGTACTTAGCCAACTTTGACTCTGTCTGAAACTCCGAATTCGAAAAATTTCAGAACGCCGAACGGCACTTGCAACGCTGCTTCTGCATCGGACCATGCGGCAAAAAAGACTGAGGATATGACGTCGGTCATGCGCATTTGTACCCTGACGTCCTGATGTCAGTCTTAAGCACCTTGACCGACGTCAGCCTAATACTTTGATATTCGGGCCGACCGAGGACAGCGGACTACCCAAGTGTAAGGACTGCAGCAATGTGAGATGAAGAACATCTACTGTTCAATCTCAGCCTTACTACAGGAAATGTACCCAAAGAGTGGCGTACAGCAACAGTGGTCCCTCTCCACAAAGATGGTGCCTCAACGGATCCTGGAAACTATCGCCCCATAAGCCTGACTAGCTTGGTCTGCAAAGCTATGGAAAGGATCATCATGGACCTCATAAATAAAGATATTGGGGACCTACAGACACTGGATCCTACCCAGTTCGGCTTTGTTAAGGGCAGATCCTGCCTCTTAAACTTGGTCGATTTCTTTGAAACGGTCACCAAGGCCATTGATGAGGGGAAGGTTGTCCACACAGCCTACCTGGACCTTGCAAAAGCCTTTGATACAATACCCCACTTGGGCATTATAGATAAGCTCACCAGCTTAAATATAAACCCCTATGTCACTAGATGGGTTGCAAACTGGCTCAAGGACAGAACCCACATGGTTAGAATTGCTGGAGCCATGTCAGACTCCAAACCAGTTACAAGTGGTGTCCCACAAGGCTCAGTCCTGGGACCTCTTGTTCGGTATATATTTCTCGGAGGTAAAGGCCAATACGGAAGGACTGTGGCTGACCAAGTTCGCAGAGGACTGCAAACTGGGCGCCATAATAGACTCTACAGCCAACACAAGCATCCTCCAAAAGGGCCTCATAGAAACAGACAACTGGTGCCAGAGCCATGGCCTCAAGCTAAACGCCAAAAAGTGTAAAATCATCCCCTTTGGCAAAAATAAAGTGCTCACAAATTACCACACAGGTGGTAATCCATTAAGTACAGAAGAAGTAATTACGGACCTGGGGACCCAAGTTGATAGCAATCTCTCATTTGACAACCACGTGGCCAAAGTGGTTAGAAAAACATTTTATATAGCCCACCTAATCATGAAGGGATTCACATCTAGATCAGGGGAGGTCATCGTGCCTCTTTACTCATTCCTCATCAGGCCCATAATTCAGTACAATGCCTCTTTTGGGATGTACCTTGCCAGACACCTGCAGCAGCTGGAAAGACCCCAAACGTACGTCACCAAGAGGATCAAAGGGCTCAAACAGATACCATATGCTGCCCGGTTAAAGAAACTCCAGCTCTACTCAGTGGCATACCGCCTGCTCAGAGGCGATCTGTGCCTGACGTATAAAGCCATGTCCAACCCGGAATTAATGGACATGCTGCACCTCAGAAAATCCAAATCTAATTGAGGTATGCGCTTGAGAGACTTGAACCTCAGCACAGAAATAAATAGGACATGCTGGAGGGACAGATTCATAACCCAGTGGCTCCCTTCACTCTGGAATAAAATCCCAGTCCAGGTTAGGCAGAGTCCCTCACCGACTCTCTTCAAGAGGAATCTTGATGAGTGGATGGGAGATCATAGGTTTACCCCGGGTATCACTTCTGTGTCACTGTTAGACAGAGGCACAGTATACTAACCTCGAAAAAGGGGATAGCAAAATTAATTTAAAATGGGTGGCGAAAGCCAAACACACTCTGGCTAGGCTTATAAATGCCCTAGGGCAGATAGCCTAGTATGAACCTATGAACGTACTTATTGTACACGTACATGTCAGCGCTTCCTGTACACGTACATGTCAGCGCTTCCTGTACACGTACATGTCAGCGCTTCCTGTACACGTACATGTCAGCGCTTCCTGTACACGCGATACATGTCAGCGCTTCCTGTACACGCACATGTCAGCGCTTCCTGTACACGTACATGTCAGCGCTTCCTGTACACGTACATGTCAGCGCTTCCTGTACACGTACATGTCAGCGCTTCCTGTACACGTACATGTCAGCGCTTCCTGTACACGTACATGTCAGCGCTTCCTGTACACGTACATGTCAGTGCTTCCTGTGCATGTAGATCTCAGTGCTTCCTGTACACGTACATGTCAGTGCTTTCTGTAGATGTACATGTCAGTGCTTCCTGTACATGTGGAACCATATTCCGAAAAATGTAAGTATTTATACTAGAACATGTGGAACCACATTCCAGTAAGTATAAGTATTTATACTAGTGTAACACTAGCACTGGCCTTTGGAGGGAAGAAAAAAGTTGTGGAAAAAAAGGGCTGGCTCAGTGCAGCTTTGCTGATGCATAAATACAACTATTATGCTAATAGTGCTCCAGTGACCATTAGGAAAGCACGATCTTAGGGAACTAATAGAGGGAAAAGATAAAGATCCACGTGTGTTGTTGCCAATAGTACTCATAAAAAACCATGGTAAAACTTGCAGATGAGACACCCTCAGCCCCGTTTAATTTGTATGTATTTATTTATTTTTACTGGGAGAGTGGCGTCATCCAAAAGATCAGGTTCAGCTTCAGCCCTGGCCCAAGACTCATCGGTTCAGGATAAAAGCACATTAAACACCTGGACACGTACAGTAAAAGACAGGACAATAATCACACTGTAAATGGGATTAAAGGAAATAGGTTCAGAAGAAATATAAACAATATATACACTTTAAATATAATTTCATAAGCAGTAATGAGCATTCGGTCAACATTAATGAAATGCCTTTAGATGAGATATATGTAATCGGCAAGTAATTTGAAAGAAAGTTCTAGTATGGTGTACCAGGTGCAAAGTGAACCATTACATGGATTTATTCTTGTTGTCTGACAGTAAGAGGGCTGAACTCCAAGGACAGTTATCAGCAGCCTTGTACAATAAAAAGGACATCCAAGGATCATGTAGCCTTCGGTACCATAACGTTTACTTGGGGATAATGGAGAGAACATAAAGTGAAAATGGGTGAGAAAGCTCCAGTGGGTAACAAGGAAAGACTGTACAGGTGAGAGTACCATGGCAGTACATACAATGTGCAGAAAGGCAAGTCTCAGGTAACCGGAGTATTCTGCAAGCAGGTATAAATGACCTGTGCAAGACCAATTTGCTTGTAAAGGATTGAAAGTAAGAGGCATTCTGTATGTAAGGAGGCAGCTTATCCTGTTTACTGGGTCTGAGGACAGAGATAGCGTGGCCACTGGGACTGAGGACAGAGACAGCATGGTCATTGGGACTGAGGACAGAGATAGCATGGTCATTGGGACTGCGGACAGAGACAGCATGGTCATTGGGACTGCAGAGACAGCATGGTCATTGGGACTGCAGACAGAGACAGCATGGTCATTGGGACTGCAGACAGAGACAGCATGGTCATTGGGACTGAGGACAGAGACAGCATGGTCACTGGGACTGAGGACAGAGACAGCATGGTCACTGGGACTGAGGACAGAGACAGCATGGTCACTGGGACTGAGGACAGAGACAGCATGGTCACTGGGACTGAGGACAGAGATAGCAGGTCACTGGGACTGAGGACAGAGATAGCAGGTCACTGGGACTGAGGACAGAGAGAGCATGGTCATTGGGACTGAGAACAGAGACAGCATAGTCACTGGGACTGAGGACAGAGATTGCAGGTCACTGGCATAAAATATGTTAGCAGTCCTGTTTGGTAATAATACAGAATCATAAAAGTAGTCTGAAAACTGTTTCATCAAAAACTCAATGAATCACAACAAATATAATCTTTTTGTTTTTCTGAAAACCATATTTTAATGTGGTGGGTGGGTCAAAGCTACCACATCCTTGTTCAGGAGGCAAACCCCTGCATGCTTATGCTTATTATTATCTACTCCGATGGCACTGTACCTTAGCAGAGGGACAACTGATGACTGTGGTGACCTCATCTGGGCAGGTGCATTTTGGTCGTGTGCACGTTTGAGCACTTGGCTGTTGTACTTTTGACCTAATACCATGCACCTCTAGAAATGGATCCCAGTATGCGACTTCTGTTTCCTGAAGGCAGTCTCCAGTCAATTGCAATACAAATGGCAGAGAACCACAGCATTCAGCAAAAACAGAGCCCAAAATGCAGCAATATAACAGAAACAGATGTAAAGTCCCTTGAAATCAAAGGGCAAAAAATCCAGGCTGAGAATGATTCCAAAATAACAGCAAAGAATCCACAGATATACGTGCAGGTACCAGTTTATTCACAGAAGACACCAACGCTTTTACAATAGCTTCTTCAGGTGTAACTTCTCCATGAAAATACACACCTTATATACTCTACCTAATTAGTCTAAACAATCAATTAACATACTAAAACATTTTTAAAAAGATATTACACCTAAAGACATAAATAAATAAATGTTACCTAACTGAAATGCATACATTTATAATGCTAGTACAATAAATAGTGGACAGTGAATTATAGTTAATAGTGAACTATCCATGTATATATATGTATATAATTATAAAAATATAAATATATATAAAAATATATTCATAGAAGTACAAATATATATATATATATATATATATATATATACATACATATATATAGTTAAAATATGTACACCACAGCATGACAGCTCTTTGCATGGTTATCCACACTGCTCTTTATAGAGTATGGCAGCAGCATTTGCAAGAAACAGTACAAGACTGCATATTTTGCTTTCTAAAACTTGCTGATTGGGAATATTGTTCTCAGGGACTCTGTAAATGAAAGGATAAGCATATCGAAGTTTTTGTGTTATCAGTGATGTATCAGGTGTCACGCAAGTCTGTAGTTATACAAGCCCAGAGTAACATAGGCAAAAATATAGCCGTGTGCTGATTTTGTCCTTTATTTGTAATGCATATACAGTCATAGATAGGCTAAGGTTGAGCCAAATATCTAACTATTATAACAAGAATGCGCTGCTTAAAAGGTGGCTTGAAGAGTCCTGTATACCACATTAGAAACAAACTTGTATAAAATGGTCTGAGGTGCTAAACAATATCATTTTAATGTTCTGGATATTGATAATATTATGTTACAACAGATCTGCATGCACTTCATGCTTATTTATAAGGTGTCGGCTTGAGGATCTAGTGATGTCTAGAGCACCAGTGTGGGGGCTGGAGACTTGAAGATCCTGTCATGACAAGACCACTAGAGTGGAGGATGGAATATTGAGGATCAAGTAATGACTAGATTGCCAGTGTGGAGGCTGGAAGCTTGAGGATCTAGTGATGTCTAGATCACTGGTGTGGAAAATAGACAGACAATAAGGGAGCTGAAGGAATAAGGATCTGACAGAGGAAGAAGAGAAGGACGCACAGCGCTGAGCCGTAGAATTCATGTGTGTATGGATGAGGTGGCCTGCGGCAGGCTACTTATCTTTACCCTGAATTTCATGCTTGCAAATAGCAGAAGGGAAATTGTGCAGTACCCAAACCAAAACCCAGTTCAGAAACTGGTATATCACTTCATGAAGTACCATGTCAAACGTTTTAGTTAAATCAAAACAGATGGCTTCAGTCAACATTCCCTTGTGCAAGTTCCCTAAAACAGTATCTGCCAAAATATACAGGGAAGTCATGCTGTTTTCTTCATCAAAGCTGTGCTGTATAAATAAGGTTAGTCCAGATTTATGCAGCTATACCATAGTCTCTTCACAGATCTTTTGGCAAGAGATGAAAGTTGGGATACAAAGCTGCAATGAGAGACCTTGGAAAAGGGTCTGCTTTGATTTCCCAAAACTGTCTGACCGCAATATCCTCCTGTCCCCATGACTACTACAAACAAACAAAAAAAAAACATTTGTTTAAATGCATTGGTCATGGGGGCTGCATAGTATGCAGTCCCTCCAGTGTGTGTGTGTGTGGGGAGGGGGGGGGGGCTGTGCTTTCACAGCCCTGATCTCACATTTATTTTTTCTGCATTGGTGTGGCTTTGGAGGTAGTATATTGCCCTCACATTAAGGGGGCACAACCCCCCCTACAAAATTTTAATTGTGTAAGGTTGAATAAGCTCTTTGTCCTACATGACATTGTTCTGTGTTCGGATAGTTCTCTTGACTTGTCTGTGTATACATTTCCTAGCTAGCATGCCTTCTATGCAATGTGTGCAAGGTGTCCTTATGCATGCACAAGTACCCACTAAGTACAGGGGGGGGGGCTCGTGTCCTTTTATTTAAAAGACATGCTGGTAGGTGTATTGGAGATGTTTAGATTGTGTGTGTGTGTGTGTGTGTGTGTGTGTGTGTGTGTGTGTGTGTGTGTGTGTGTGTGTGTGTGTGTGTGTGTCAGTTAATGGACTTGTGCTCCATCCAAGACTGGTTTCTGTATTACATTGCACACTTTACCCCAGGATAGATTATGTTTCCTTTGCAACTCCAAACTGGTTAAACCAATCACTGTATTTACCTTTCATGAATTAAAGAAATAGTTTCCATTTTGCTTATGACTTGCTTTTTCCATATGACATCTCAACTACCTATAATACAAAGAACAAAACAAGTGCTTTTTGTTCTAACATAGGAAGAAAACTGGTAGCTGAATGGATTGGTGTAGGAACACAACAGAATCACATTAACTCCTGTAATTCAGAGGCTCTACCAAAAATAACAGATACTAAAGAAAGTAGGCTCTTCTAAAATAAAAGTCTGCTGAGGCAACAAATTCAGTACAATCCTAGGATCATTTTTCTGACAAAATGTTAAAGTCTGAGGAGCAGTGATGGTTGCTTGAGAGGCATACCTCTCAACATCTTAGTGCAAAAAAATCTGGACAAAGCCTGATAGAATGGGGGGACAAAGGCCTAAAAATAGGGACAGAAATCTGGACAAAGCCTGATAGAATGGGGGGACAAAGGTTTAAAAAGAGGGACAGATTTTAAATATTGCTCTTATAAACCTAGAAAGTTGCTAGAATAATAGGATTTGTCTTGGCATGCATTTTTCTTAATAACATGAACTCTGAAACAGAAATGTGTACCATTATTTAGTGACTTCAGTCCTCAGATCATCCCAGTGATTTGCCAGAAAAATCACAAATTTTATGAGGAACAGATCAAAAATGAGTCTAAAATCTGGACATTCTGTGAAAATCTGTACAGTTAAGAGGTATGAGAGAGGTAACGTGTAGCAGTCTCTGGCATGCTATTGTGGGACCCAGAGAAATAGGTCTGCTGTAACAATAGCAAACAACAAAAACATCTGAAATGTGAACCTTTTCTAAACAGTAAGATAATTCAAAATCATGTAGGTAGTCCAAACATACAGGGGACCAGAGAAAGAGTTAATTATTTGATCATGGACTTGCCACAAATAACCTTTTTCAATCTTGATTTCTCTTAGGAAATGTAAGACAATTGAAGTGAGCACATTCTTCAAACCTATAAGCTGAGAAAGATGAGATCACAATGTAGAAGAGCCTTGCGTCAATGGCTGACCAGTTTGTTGTGATAACAGTTAAGTAGCTTTGTGTCTTCTGGCTTTGCACAGATGTCTCTGAATTAACAGGTCAAACAGGAAGCAAAAAGCAGACTGTGAGACCACAATAAGTGTCTCAACTCTTTAGGCTTTCTAGTTGCAGACCCTTGAAGTGTGCTGGTTTCCTACTGGCCAGTGGTTTTCTTTAAATATTTTTAACATTTCTGCATTGTTATAAGCTGCCCACATTTTCACAGCATTTTGATGATTTGCACATAACTGCTACACCCCAAGCAACAGTAATACTGATTGTGACAACATTCTACCATATTTGACTTAAATAGTAACCTTAAAACACATGGAATAAGTACATTTTGTACTGTACTTGATTTAAAGTAATAGCTGTGCACTTATTTGGCTCTTAGTAATTTGGCTAAGTTTTGCCATGCTGTGTGCTCTAATCTGAGTGGAGAAAGAACCTCACCATTTCTAGGCCTCTGATTGTTGTAGAACCTTGAAGTTTGTTATTTTGCCATTGACCAGTGGGCTCCTTTGAATATTTTTAGCTTTTCTGTGCTGCTAGAAGTTGCTTGCATTTGTGCAGGTCTGCTCAATGTGCGTCCACATTTAATCATACACTGTATGGATGCAGGCATTAGAGCTTTAACTTTCTCTGTATAACCTGTTCCACAAATTCTTAGTGTACTTAGTAGTTGTGTGAAGAACCTCTGGTTTGTGCATAGACTTGTATTGTTCATTTAGCCTAGACTTAAATTGCTCATTTTAGACAGGGAGCAACAATTGAATCCTAACCTTTAGGCAGTCCTCCCCCTTCAGCCCACATTTGTGAGCAACTGGAGCAATGGATTTGCACTTGGATGAAATGGGCATCCTGACAATGTAGAATTACATCATGTTTACTGACAACCACCTACTACTTAAACAAGCTGACACAATGTAAAGCAGTTGCAGTTGTATAATGTTATTGGAGATGAAGCTCTCACATGTAGCCACTACAAATAAAAACAGATTGTCAGTACCACACAACACCACACTAAACCAATTACTCACAGCTCAGACCTAACACATACACAGTACCACATTAAACCAATTACTCACAGCTCAGACCTAACGCATACACAACACCACACTAAACCAATTACTCACAGCTCAGACCTAACGCATACACAACACCACACTAAACCAATTACTTACAGCTCAGACCTAACACATACAACACCACACTAAACCAGTTCTCACAGCTCAGACCTAACAGATACACAAGACCACACTAAACCAATTACAGCTCAGACCTAACACATACACAACACCACACTAAACTAATTATTCACAGCTCAGACCTAACACATATACACCACCACACTAAACTAATTATTCACAGCTCAGACCTAACACATACACAACACCACACTAAACTAATTATTCACAGATCAGACCTAACACATACACAACACCACACTAAACCAATTACTTACAGCTCAGGCCTAACACATACACAACACCAAACTAAACCAATTACTCACAGCTCAGACCTAACACATACACCAGTATAAGCTGAGGCTTTTACAAGTAACATGCCTAAATCACATAGGCCTCCTAAATGTAATCTATGAAACCAGTACCCTCAGCAACCTCAAAAACATACAACACAGGCAGCACCTACCATGAAACATATATCCAAGAGTTACTTTGTCTCATGTCAAACACCCATAAGGCAAAACTCCACACAATACAATATCCTGGTTATAGAGGACCCCATAGATAGACACACAGATGCACAACTCTCCAGTCTGTGCAAGGAAAGGGTCACATACAGTTGCCTATCGGGCATCAGGATTTGCAACATCATGCAAACACTCAAGTCACTGTACTACAAGTACACATATGAGACAGACATTGTCCATGTAGGCGTAAATGACTGGACTGCATGGAGAGAGACACAATGGACATCATAGAATATGTGTCTCAAGCAGGTAAGAACCTATCCCTTAGCAGTACTGGCTCTCACAGAGGATGCTACTGCAATGTGAACAAAGAATAATCGACTTCATACACAGGTCAGGCATATTTTTATCAACCAGGGCAGAAGGTGTGGACAGTAATTAATAAAGAGTTGAAGGAATTTACCTGGGTAGAGAAGAGGCCAAGAGTCAAGTAGAATAAGTTGATGCTTCCAATAGAACAAGGTGGTTTAGGACTATAGGATTTGAAGGGATATTTTAGAGCTACATAGTTAAGCACAAGCAGAAAGCTGTAATTAAAGGTGGAAAGGGATGATGAAGTGGGGGGGGGGTGGAATTCAAAACAAAAGGACAGAGTGGGATTTCAGATGAAGATTCTTAAGGAGAAGAACAACAGCCATACAAATTATTATATTGATAAAGTAGGAGAAAGCCTTCTGGGAACTAAGCCAACATGAGAATGAAGAAAGATTTTGCAGCTAGGGATGATTGCAATTAGTGGTACAGAGAATAGGCAAGAGAGAGCTGGAATTTACTGGAAAAAATGGCAAAGGAATCACGGTACTGGAAGCAAATAACTAGACAAGGAAAGATAAGAGAATGGAAAGTGGCCAAGAAGACATTTGCACTGCGGGCTAGAGACTGCCTTCTCTATCAGAGATTGATATCGGAGTAAGGCAAAGAGAATGGCATGGGGAATCCTGGGTAAAAGACCTGCTCTGGTAGAGTTCTTAGCTGAATCTCGAACAGAATCTGCTGTTAAAAAACGCATCATTAGTACAGCATATAAATATTGCACTGTCTCTATAGGAACCAATCAGAGGAAGTTAGAAAAGATTGGGAGGAGAGATTGGATAAGCATTTCACAAGGGAACAATAGGAAGACATATGTAAGGCTCTTCTAGAATATTTATAATTCTGACTTGAAAGTCTTTGCACAGGTTATTTTATACCCCAAACAGACCATAAAGAATTTTTCCTCAGGTAGATGGCAAATGCTGGAGATTTGATGGGGAAGGAGGAGGTAACTGGGAGCATATGTTTTAAGAATGTAATAAATTGGCAGACTTTAAAAATTTCCTTAAGAGTACTCTGTCAGAAATATTTGTCGAGCAAATGGGTGTAACTAAGGAAATTATTTTTAGAGCTGGGATACAGGATCTGAATTGCCTAGACATAGTAAGGCCTTGTTAAGTTTAATTCTAGTTAAGGCCAAAAAAGCAATTACGAGAGAATGGAAATCAAAATGTAAACCAATTGTATTTGAAGTAGTGAAAATTGTAACAGAGATAAAATATCTGGAATTGGGATCTTTAGAGAAACGTAGAAGCAAATTACATAGAAGAAATGGAAATTGTGGTAACTATATATGCAGAATAATGTTTTGGAGGAGGAATCAGGGCCAGTGTTAGCATTCTGGGGCCCCCCACCAGATGTCAAGTTGGGGGCTCCTAGGCATCTACACTTTATGCATCACCGTGTCACTGCCACCCATTCTAAGCAACCTTTTAGTTCATGGTGCAAACTTTTAGGAGTAGTAATCACAGACTGACCTGTCGCTACAATGCTCTTGCATTACAGCAGGCCCGTGTACCCCACTACGTTGGCCCATCCCACAAAGGGGTATTTACAGTTACTGGAATTTAGCTGTACCAATGATACATTGCAGCAACTCTATGTACAGGTCTGCACTTTTTGAAATGGTGACCTAGGCCTACTGTTTCAGCCACCCCCCAACAGACAGAGACAGACAGACAGACACACACCCTCCAGACTTTCCCTGTTTTCCTCCCATCTTGGGCTCCCTATACCATGCACATTACCTTTTTCTTTCTCTTCTCACATTTTTCCTTACTTTTCAGCTTTTTCAAGAAACCATAACTACTTATATGCTCTGAAGTGCATTTTAAAGTTTTTTTTTTCCTTTTTACACAACAATTTCATCCAATGATGGCTTGAAAAGAAATTTTGATTAAGGAAAGACATTGTGTTCCTGTTGAGCTTTAGTTTTTTTCCCCATCCTTTCAACACACCTTTCCTGACCAAGTAAGAACAGTGATAACCATTTAGGAAATAACTCTGTTAATGGTTTACGCATGTTCTGAAATAGATTTAGAACATTTCTCAACCTTTTAATCCATTGGTTACCTAAGTAAAAATCAGAGAAAGAAAATAATTTCAGTCTTATTTTTTATTCTTTCAAGGAAGACATAAGTTGTACCAAAGGCCTAATGTTCAAAGATGACAAAATTGTAACTTACAGTAAACTAACAAGCCAGTTGTTATCTGGATACAAAGGTCCTATCTGGGAGCTGCCTGCCTATGCACCACTCTGGTGTTAGACTGGGATGAGGTTCAAATTGCCACAGTCATGTATTTCAGCTGACTGCTGGCATATACATAACATGCCTCCTCACTCCTCACCCCAAACTGTCAAAGGCAGCTACCTGTATACATGCTTGTAGTGTGATTGTGAAGAAAGTGAAAGAAAAATGATTACAGTAATGTATTCTACTTTGTTGTTGCTAGACAGTACACTGCCTCTACACAAGCTATAGTAACCTTCTTTATATACCTTTGACATCTGTGAGAAAAGTAAAAGAAATAACAACCACAATGTCCTCAGCCCAAACACAAGCTATAATAACTTCATGGTCACATCTCTAAGGTTTGACTTTGATGAAAATTGAAGTAATAACCACACCCCCCCCCCCAACCTACAGCAGTTTTCTGCACACACACATCTGGGCAGGGTTGGTTTTAGAATGGGTGTCGCTGAAAGCAGAGGCCTAAACAGGATCATATCACAGCTCTGTTCAGGTTTAAGAATGTAATCAGAAAATTAATACAAATCTTCCTCCTCATTTTTCCACAACTAGCAACAGTTTTTTGGGGGCCCCCACACAGTCAAGGATGATTAAGGGAGTCCCCTGTATCCAGTTATACAGTCTGGGAGTGGGGGCCCCAGACTCTTAGAAGAGTTAAGTATCTGAATGGTTTGTGATATATTTTATTCATTACTTTTGAAATACAATTACTTGTTAGCTACATTTTTTTACTGATACCCAGAAGGATGCATCCAGACATTATTGGGTGTGTGCACTGATAAAAAGCACTGATATTTTACACACATACATAAACATAAGCCATAACAATACTAGTTTTGTACTTATTTCAGCAAATAGCAATGCATTGTGCAATGCTGGTACTGCCACACCAGATCAGTGACTGCCGTTTAACAGTCATCAAACGGCAACAAGTCACTTTTATTTGGCTCAGTGAGGAGTAATGCAAACCTGGCACTGCCCCTGATTTCACAGACTTTTTCCTGATTTTTCTCACAATTTGACTCTACCCTTCATTAAAAGTTTGATTTGCTTGTAAACCATTCAGGATTACAGACAGTTAATAAATTCAGAAATCAGAGTTTTATGCTTACTGTCAAAAAATACATGTTGATGTAAAAGGTGTTATACTATTAACTTTTTAACTGAATTAGAGTAATATTTAAAACGTGTTCCTGATTTTAAGCCTTTATTTTGCTATTATAGGTATTGCGCTGAATTCTTCTGCAAGAAAGTTGAAAGTTGTAGTATCTGTTGTTCTACTAGTATTTATAAACCTCCCTGAAAGGAGAAAACCATCCCTGAAGATGAGAAGCATCGGCTTTTCTTAAAATCCAAGGTTTGCACAGAGATCGGTCACTCTGGGCTGCTGATCTCATGAATGCTTACCTTGTTTGTGTTCATTATCAGTTTTATTCTAACAGGGTTACATCACAGACCTGTTCAGGTTAAAGACCACAGTCAGGAAAGCAATACATTTTTCTCTTCATTTTTCCCCCAACCAGAAGCATCTTTTGTGGGGCCCCCACACAGTCAAGAATGATTAAGGGAGCCTCCTTGCAGCCACAGGTATTGAAAGTACCTAAGCTGGTGATGTTAGTTGTAGTGCAGTGAATGTCCACTGGCAGAGTTCAACTAAGCCAGGGGTACTATGACAATGGTAGAAAATATTTAACTGAATTGTGAAGCCTGTTGCTTGATAAAACACTGTTAGTATAACCAGAGATATATTTGAATTTTAACGGAGATATAAATAACAGTTATTACTCATCTGGTTTATTAAGTGCACAATATTGCTGTCCTAGCTTTTGTTGGCTGACAGACATGTTGCAAAATATCAAGATGACAACTTGTTGGTGCCTAATGCCAGCTATCAGAGGAATGACGCTTAAGGGAAGGCAGGAAGTTAACAATTTATGTAACATTGCACTTATGATATTTATACAAAAGATATATGTAGTGTATAATGTTTGTAACTAGGAATATGTTAATATGGTTGGTCTTCTTTTATATAAATGCATGTTTGTTTAAGTCTTAAGTGATAATGCAATAAAGGTGTTAAAAAGATAATTGGCTTAGCTTCTGGTATCACTTAAAGGTTGTACAATATATATCAGCCTGGGAAGAGATGGTGGGTAGTCCCAACTACTTTGCCAGGGTTGGCCTACAACTCTCCCTCAAAGCTTCTTTATATTGGCTAAAAGCTTGTACACCATCATAGTTTCTTTTTAGGCAACGCTAGTCTTCTAAAGATTTTAACATCATTGGGCAGAATCCGTACAACATTAAGGTATTGCTGCTCAGTGCTTGGAGCATTCAAGCACTACTTACCTTGGAAAAGATCAATATATGCATCATCACAGAGCTCTAGTTCAAGACCAGTTAAACTACTCCATCAGAGGTGTCTCTATACTCTTAAAAAAATAAATAAAACTCACCTCCCGACACGCTAGACAGGATAATGACCTGGAACTCCTCTGTGTCTAGCTTACTGTAAACAAAGTCCCTTATCATATCATAGAAAACTACAGGACCCCATTTACTTCCCCATCAGACCATGCCTCCTATGAAACCAATATTAAGCCAAACACCATTCCTCTGGAAGACTTTAGTTATCCCTTCATAAACTGGGAGACTTCTACACCCTCAAACATGTATGCCCAGAGATGTCTGGAATTCATCCCATTGGAAACTTTCTGGAGACCAGGACCAGACCCTGGGCACCACAAACAGGGATGGTAAAATCCTGGACTTGATCCTTACCAACATGGGGCAGCTTTGCTGTCCAATTATAACCTCCTCCTTGGTCAAATTGGGCCAAAAATCAGTCGGATTTACCTTAAGACTAAAGCATCCTCCAAAACCTCTGTATTCAGGGACTATGAAAAGGTTAATCTACTAAAACTGAGTAAAAGCCCTTCCACCTTGACAATCTCACTGCTTATGATGCAGAACTCTTTACTTCCAAATTATATGCATGTATAAATAGTTGCATAGATGTAGCTGTCCCTCCCAAAAACAAATATATTGCCAAATTCAAAAATAAGCCCCTATGGTAGAACCCTAATATAAACAGGCTGTAAGACAAAATAAAACAACCATTGCATGCAAACATTAATCCGAATCTCAAGAAGCCAAAATGCTTTTGCTAAACTAACCAAGGAACACATAGATCCTGAAAAAATGAACCAAAGCCAGCTATGAGGTAAAAACAGACACCCAGGCAAAAGATAACCACAAAACTTTCTTCAACTTGTTATAAATCTCAGACATAATGCCCATCATCGTGCAGAGCTAGTAAATCATATCACATACTCAGACTCGATGGACATAGTCAATCTACTAGCATACATTTTAATCTCTACATTAGCCCCCCCTTCATCATTGCAGCAGTTTCAGAACAAATGCCTGCAGCTATACTGCCCCTCAGATCTCACATGAGCAAGTTGTCAAGGCACTAATTAAGGCCAACAACATTATGTCTACTCTAAGGGGCCAGAAAACATACCAGACTGCCTTCTGGTTAGTTTAAGACATGATTTGTTAGACACCCTACAGAGGCTATTCAATATCAGGCTCAGAACAGGCTTCATGCTGGATGAATGGAGGACAGCAGTCATCATTCCCTTACAGCGTCTATATCACGTTATTGAAATTTTACTACATCAAATCAATAAAGGTCAAACTTTATTGATCATAGTAAAATATCGAATAACGTAAAAAAAAAATCAATAAATAAAAAACTAACTAGCTGTGCTCCCCACACTCCCCCTACTTAAAAATACCAAGTCCGAGACCTCACTACATTGAGGTAAATGGAAATCTCACCCTTACAGAGATTTCCGTTTACCTACGCGATGTTCTGCACTTTCAACATTGTCGTGCCAACAATACCATATTCCATATTGTCGGCTTACAACAACATGAATTAGTCAGTGGATTAAGGTAATTCTAGACCCATATGCCTGACCAGAATCATCTGTGAGGTTATGGAAAGGATCAGTATGAATGTACAACTAAGGATATAGGTAATTGGAAGGTTATGGAAAGGATCAATATGGAATGCAGAACTAAGGATATAGGTAATTGGAAGGTTATGGAATGGATCAGTATGGAATGTATAACTAAGGATATAGGTAATTCTAAGGTTATGGAAAGGATCAATATGGAATGTATAACTAAGGATATAGGTAATTGGAAGGTTATGGACAGGATCAGTATGGAATGTATAACTAAGGATATAGGTAATTCTAAGGTTATGGAAAGGAACAGTATGGAATATAGAACTAAGGCTATAGGTCATTGTAAGGTTATGGAAAGGAACCATATGGAATGCATTACTAAGGATACATGTAATTTTAAGGTTATGGAAAGGATCAATATGGAATGTAGAACTAAGGATATAGGTAATTGTAAGGTTATAGAAAGGATCAATATGGAATGTATAGCTAAGGATATAGGTAATTGTAAGGTTATGGAAAAGATCAGTATGGAATGTATAACCAAGGATATAGGTAATTGTACGGTTATGGAAAAGATCGATATGGAATGTATAACTAAGGATATAGGTAACTGCAAGGTTATGGAAAGGATCAATATGGAATGTAGAACTAAGGATAGAGTTAATTGTAAGGTTATAAAAAGGATCAGTATGGAATGTATAACTAAGGATATAGGTAAATGTAAGGTTATGGAAAGGATCACTATGGAATGTATAACTAAGCATATAGGTAATTGTAAGGTTATAGAAAAGGATCACTATGGAATGTACAACTAAGGATATAGGTAACTAAGGTTATGGAAAGGGTCACTATGGAATGTATAACTAAGGATATAGGTCATTGTAAGGTTATGGAAAGGGACCGTATGGAATGTATAACAAAGGATATGGGTAATTTTAAGGTTATAGACAGGATCACTATGGAATATATAACTAAGGATATAGGTAACTATAAGGTTATGGAAAGGATCACTATGGAATGTATAACTAAGGATATAGGTAATTGTAAGGTTATGGAAAGGATCAGAATGGAATGTATAACTAAAGATATAGGTAATTGTAAGGTTATGGAAAGGATCAATATGGGATGCATAACTAAGGATATAGGTAATTGTAAGGTTATGGAAAGGATCACTATGGAATGTATAACTAAGGATATAGGTAATTGTAAGGTCATGGAAAGGATCACTATGGAATGTATAAGTGAGGATATAGGTCATTGTAAGGTTATGGAAAGGATCACTATGGAATGTATAACTAGGGATATATGTAATTGTAACATTATGGAAAGGATCAGTATGGAATGTATAACTAAGGATATAGGTAATTGTAAGGTTATGAAAAGAATCAATATGGAATGTATACCAAAGGATATAGGTAATTGTAAGGTTATAGAAAGAATCACTATGGAATGTATAACTAAGGATATAGGTAAATGTAAGTTTATGAAAAGGATCACTAAGGAATGTATAACTAAGGATATAGGTAATTGTAAGGTTATGGAAAGGATCACTATGGAATGTATAACTAAGGATATAGGTAACTAAGGTCATGGAAAGGATCACTATGGAATGTATAAGTAAGGATATAGGTAATTGTAAGGTTATGGAAATGATCACTATGGAATGTATAACTAAGGATAGAGGTAACTGTAAGGTTCTGGAAAGGATCACAATGGAATGTATAAGTAAGGATATAGGTAACTGTAAGGTCATGGAAAGGATCACTATGGAATGTATAAGTAAGGATATAGGTAATTGTAAGGTTATGGAAATAATCACTATGGAATGTATAACTAAGGATAGAGGTAATTGTAAGGTTATGGAAAGGATCACTATGTAATGTATAACTAAGGATATAGGTAATTGTAAGCTAATGGAAAGGATCACTGTGGAATATATAACTAAGGATAGAGGTAACTGTAAGGTTCTGGAAAGGATCACAATGGAATGTATAAGTAAGGATATAGGTAACTGTAAGGTTATGGAAATGATCACTATGGAATGTATAACTAAGGATAGAGGTAATTGTAAGGTTATGGAAAGGATCACTATGGAATGTATAACTAAGGATAAAGGTAATTGTAAGGTTATGGAAAGGATCACTATGGAATGTATAACTAAGGATATAGGTAATTGTAAGCTAATGGAAAGGATCACTGTGGAATATATAACTAAGGATATAGGTAATTGTAAGATTATGGAAAGGATCACTATGGAATTTATAGCCAAGGATATAGGTAATTGTAAGGTCATGGAAAGGATCAGTATGGAATGTATAACTAAGGATATAGGTAATTGTAAGATTATGGAAAGGATCACTATGGAATTTATAGCCAAGGATATAGGTAATTGTAAGGTCATGGAAAGGATCAGTATGGAATGTATAACTAAGGATATAGGTAATTGTAAGGTCATGGAAAGGATCAGTATAGAATGTATAACTAAGGATATAGGCAATTGTAAGGTTATGGAAAAGATCAGTATGGAATGTACAACTTGAGGACTAAGGATATAGGTAATTGTAAGGTTATGGAAAGGATCAGTATGTGATGTATCACTAAGGATATAGGTAATGGCAAAGTTATGGAAAGGATCACTATGGAATGTGTAACTAAGGATATAGGTAATTGTAAGGTCACGGAAAGAATCACTATGGAATGCATAACTAAGGATACAGGTAATTGTAAGGTTATGGAAAGGAACACATTCACTATGGAATATATAACTAAGGATATAGGTAATTGTAAGGTCATGGAAAAGATCAGTATGGAATGTATAACTAAGGATATAGGCAATTGTAAGGTTATGGAAAGGATCAGTATGGAATGTACAACTTGAGGACTAAGGATATAGGTAATTGTAAGGTTATGGAAAGGATCACTATGGAATGTTTAAATAGGGATACAGGTAATTGTAAGGTTATGGAAAGGATCAGTATGGAATGTATAACTAAGGATATAGGCAATTGTAAGGTTATGGAAAGGATCACTATGGAATGTATAACTAAAGATATAGGTCATTGTAAGCTTCTGGAAAGGAAACATATGGAATGTATAACTAAGGATATAGGTAATTGTAAGGTTATGGAAACGAACCATATGGAATGTATAATTAAGGATATAGGTAATTGTAAGGTCATGGAAAGGATCCGTATGGAATGTATAACTAAGGATTATAGGTAATTGTAAGGCTATGAAAAGGATCAGTATGGAATGTATTAAGAAGGATATAGGTCATTCTAAGGTTATGAAAAAGGATCACTGTGGAATGTATAACTAAGGATATAGGTAATTGTAAAGTTATGGAAAGAATCCGTATGGAATGTACAACTAAGGATATAGGTAAATATAAGGTTATGGAAAGGATCAGTATGAAATGTATAACTAAGGATATAGTTCATTGTAAGGTTATGGAAAGGATCACTATGGAATGTTTAACTAAGGATATAGGTAATCTACAGATGTTTGATCCAACCTTGTTCAGATTCATCAAGAACAGCTGCTGCCTACTTAACCTGACTGACTACTTTGAACAAGTCACTGAGGTAATAGATGAGGGCAAATCAGTGCACACAGCAAATCTGGACCATGTAAATGGGTTTCACACCATCCTCACTCAGGCATCATAGATGAACTCTACCAATTAAAACTTAACCCTAACATAACTCATTGGATGACTGTCTCACAAACAGAACCCAAGAAGTAAGGGTGGGTAGTTCTCCAAAAGACATGTTACTATGTGTTCAGGTTATAGGTTCAGTCCTTGGGTCACTTCTCTTTGGCATTTACTTCTTGGAGGTCAAAGCTAATTTTAAGGGTTTATTGCTGACCATATTTTCAAATGAATTCCCAGATGGCACCCTGAGCCTAAAAAAGGGCCTGTCCCAAACAAACTGTATCAAAATCATAGACTAAAACTACATGCCAAGAAATGAATAATTATATCCTTAAGCAAGCATGACTCCCTTGTACCTATCACAGTGACAACACCCTCACTAAAAATTGATCTTGCAGTTAAAAATTTGGGAACTTGTTTCAACAATGAACCGTCCTTTGATCATTACGTATCTACTGTTGTAAGGAAGTCATTTTTTATTGCACAGTTTATATCTAGAGGTATGGCATTCAGATCCAGGGACAATTGTTCCACTGTACTGGGCAATTATCAGGCCAACCACTGAGCACAAAGCTTCATTCAGTATATACCAGTCCAAATACTTGTCACAACTGGAATGACCACAATGCTTCCTCACTGAAAAAAGTCAAGGGCCTACATCATAAAAACCCTTTTCAGACAAACTCAAAGTCTCGTCTTTTTTCTTGGTATCATATAGGCTATTGAGCTGTGACCTCTGCCTTGTGTGTAGAGCCTGAATATAACGTATTTTTGTCATAGATTCTTAGGTTAGCACCAGGCAAACTGCATCTGTGGGCCATTTTAAGCCTAGTCAATTATCCCATTTGTGAATCAAAAGCTGCAGTTTGCGTCCATAAGTTAAACACCTTAACCATTATGCCAACTCCCACTTATTACACACTCTCGAGTCAAAAGGTATCAAACATCCATTCCAGAAACTTTATTCTCTTTTGCAAAATTAATTGAACATGCTGGAATGATAGGCATGCATCACAGACAATACCACTTCTATAGAACTGTCCTTCACTCCACATAAAACAATATTTCTGTTACGCTATTCAAACTTCATTTGTGTGAATGGATGTGTAACCACAAATTCACCCCCCCCCCCAGTTTAGCACCACTGGCCTTCATGGATAGGGGAAGCATGTAATTACCCAGACATTACTTGTTTGGCCTGTCTTTGTATATTCTTATTTCAAAATATAAAGGTTAATAATTATCATGGGAATGAAAGGCTAGGCTTCTTAAGATTCTCACAGATCAACACCCTGGTAAGTACCTATAAACGTATGAACCTGTAAGTACTGAGGGCAAAATTTCTGGGTTTCAACACTGTAAACTTTTGCAACATACTGTTGGGGAAGTACTATAATGAAATCCTTTCTTGTTTAGTTGGCTTTCATATTCCCAGCATACGTTTCTGCTCCAGCTTTGAGATCTGTTACTGATCCCCAGAAGAACACTACTCGTCTGCCCCTGGTGTCCCTTTCTTTGTCCTGGTACCACATGGCTATTGTTGCATTGCATGTCTCGATCTGGAAGGTCTGTTAAATGATGTTTGAGTTAACTGACTTCAGTGTCAGTAAGATTACATTCATCTGTTTGAATTGGATTACATTCACATGATCAGCAAAAGAAACACGGATATTAGTCTAGTCACTTATTTATTTATTGCATTTGTTGACCAGGAAAGTCCACTGGGCCTAGGAAGAGCCCATTTTCAGTGGAGGCCTGGGGAGAAAAGCTCCACAATATTGCATACAAAACAATTAAAAACAAAGTAGATCCACTGAAAATTGAATACAAAGTTGAAATGTAAAAATACACAAATATAACAGTGATTAATTACAAACAAATGTCTTAAGTCTGTTAGAGAGAAAAAGGTTAATACATAGGATGAAATAATGAAAAAGGTTAATACATAGGATGAAATAATGGGGAGGTTATTACCAGCTGGAAATGAGTGATAGTAGAAGAGTGTATCACCGTGATAGTAGAAATGGCAAAGTGTATAGAAAATCAATTGTGAACAGGAAGGAAGGCTGCAGAAGTGTATGAGCTGAACTTTTGTTAAACTGATTATCAGAAACACAGTGGGGGTGGACAAGCCTGCCTGCAACTCCCATATGAGGAATGTTGCCACCCCCCACAACCCTTTAATTTTTAGACTAATTTCAAGATGGCATACACACACATGGAGAAGGGCCTGTCCATTTCCAGAGGACGTGAAAGGTAAAAGTTACAGCATGCTGCAGATTTCCTATTGTTAACCTAATAAAATCAGCTAGATGAATGCTAGTACTTCCACAGCTGATTGTAGTTAAAGAATCCATTAGAGGCTGGTGTGATCACTGCATTCCCAGTGAGATGAGATAACTTACATTTTATGGGAATACAAATGAACTCTCCAAGCCTTATGAATTGTTATAAACTTGACTGGAGTTGATGGGGAACTAGCCATATCTAGGAATGGGTTATATGGCTGTGCCTTACATTGGAAATAATTTAAAAGTGTTGCTAGAAAATAATAAACTATTTGATCAGAATAGCCTTTAAGTTGACTTCATAGATTGGATTCCTATTATAACAATGAAACGAATGAAGATGGAATGGCCTAAAATGCAAAAATTTTGTGAGATTGCGGTACAGTGAAGATTGGAAAATGTGTCCTTTCATCACTGTAGTGCGATCTCGGAGTTGGTGTATATATAATTAGCGGGGGTGTGGAGGGCACAGCCCCCCACAAAAACAACTTCCAGGTACAGTATTTTTGGCTTTTAGGCCATTCGACATTTGGTCTTTTCGATGTTATAATGTAGACCCCATAGATTCTATGCCCACTTCCAGGTTTGCATCGAGGCTTTGGTCCCCCTTAAGGTATAAATACAGTGACAATTTTAAGAGCAAACCCATATGATGGAATCCCAGTATTAACAACTATAAAATAAGAGGAACAAATCTGTACCCCATAAAAGCAACATTAACACCCCATTAGCTAGAGAACTCAAAAAGATTAAGGAAGTAGAAACACATTCAAATCCTCCAAAAGCAAGTATGAGCTGAGAATACTCACCCATGATAAGGGTAAACATATAGTCTTCTTTAGTTATATCAATAACCTTGGATGTGATAGCCAACAATGCTCTGAATTAATACAAAATAACACCGCATGCTCATCCTGTGAGAACATACTCAACATATTAGTGGACAAATTCAGGTCAGATTTTATTCGCATATCACTAGCTAATGTTACACAACAAATTAATACAGTAAACTCTCGGTTAATAGGCACCCATAGGGATTGATAGATACTGGATAACTGTAGTTTCTGGTTGCTTGCGAGTTACTATTAAAATAGTCTGTGCCCTAAATTATTTGTTTGGTTTGACTTGTTCTTAGGCTGGGGAGAGAGGGAATTTATTCCTGTCTTCCTTTTTAAAACTCTAAAAACATAAGGTATGTTTCTTGGGGGGGGGGGGGGGCAGAAAGTGCAACACATGACAATTGTACTGTATTTTTTGATTTTTTTTCTGTTTGCTTGAGTTCCAGTTATCTGAGAGTTTACTGTATGTCTATGCTATTCCCCCCACCAGTCACCCCTGAGTAAGTCCTTAGTGCTCTCTCTAAGGCTAAGATCACTAGCTCCATGGACCTGGATAATGTGCCAGCCTGTCTTGTTGTCAGCACCAGACATTGTCTATATGATTCGTTATTACGCCTATTCAGTCTCTACCTCTCTGATGGATTTGTGCCAGAGGTACGGAGAACTGCTGTAGTCATCCCATTCCATCGATCTGGGAAACTATAGACCCATACACCTCACCAGCTTTATATATAAGACAATGGAGCAAATTTTTCTGGAATTACTTTGATACCTTTCCACATTCTGGCATCATTGATAAGTTAATCAAACTAAATGCAAACCCCCATGTTACCCACTGCATGGAAAACTGTTTCAATGACAGAACCCAGTCTATTAATGTTGGAGGCATAACTCTCAACCAAAAGACTTGCTACCAATGGTGTACCCAGGGGTCTGTACTAACATTATTCTTTTTAGTATTTACTTCTCTGACATGAAGGCTGACACCAAGGGCCTGTGGCTGATGACGTTTGTTGATGATTACAAACAGGGAGTTGTCATAAAGGCCCAAGCCGACCACTGTTTTCTCCAGGTGGGCCTAACATGCAGTAACAAGTGGTGCTTAGGTAGCTTCAAACTAAATGCCAAGAAATCCAGCATTGTACCCTTTGGCAAACCCAGACACACATGCTCCTATTACATCGGTAACACCCCTCCCCCCGAAATTGACTTGATCAATATGAACTTAGACATGTTACTTAACAATGAGCTAGTAAACATGCATTTGGTGCAGAAGGTTGTGCGTTCTGTTCTCACACCAGGTAGAAGGATTGCTGACACTGCAGTGCAGCATACGAGGGGCATTGCACTCCAGAATGTGCCATCATTCAGATGAAACATTAAACCAAAGCGAACGATCGCTGACACTGCAGTGCAGCATATGAGGGGTGCTGCATTCCAGAGTGTGCCATCCTTCAGATGAGATGTTAAACCAAAGTGATCGATCGCCGACACTGCAGTGCAGCATATGAGGGGTGCTGCATTCCACAGTGTGCCATCCTTCAGATGAAACATTAAAACAAAGTCCTATCTGATTGAGTTGTTGGTAGCTCAGGTGAATATTCGAGATCCCATGGCATCTATCAAAAAAAAAATTGGAGAATTTCCCAAACACCCTGGCCAAAATTCCCCTAAAGTAGTATTAATACCCCGAAAGAGGCTATTAGCCTAGTGGGACTACCAGTCAACAAAGGATAAATAAAAAAATATCCTTTGACCACCACGTTATCACTACTGTTAGGAAGTCCTTTGATATAGCCAGGAGTCTATCTTCCAGATCCAAGGAAGTCACCATCCCCTCTACTGCTCCCATATCAAGCCAGTTATAGAGTATAATGCCCCCTTTGGTATGTGTTTATCTAAGCATATGACCCACCTCAAGAGATCACGGTGTTTCCTTACTAAGACAATCAAGGGCATGTCCAACTTGAGCTACCCTGACCACCTTAAAGCACTTTCACTCATTTTATACAAAGAACCTTAGCATAAAAATGTGGGAGTGTAGTATCTTGGGTATTAAATGGTGAAGCCTAGCTGGTTAAGGGTAAATGCACTGTCAGTTTAATTTCTCCAAATCTTTTGGCTTTCTAATAGCATGACCAGGAATGGGCCCCAATCCTAAGTCAGGGTGGAATTAAAGTTCATGAAATTAGTATTGTTTCAGTCATTGATGTTAACTAAAAGTGCTCTTCGCAGCACCCTCAATGTGCCCAGCATTGACTCCTCCTGCAATTCGTATGGAGTTATCTAAATACAACTCTAAATATTTTTTATGATACCGATTTCACCAACTATATTGGAACTGTCTGGGTATCTTTTTTTCACATTGCTCTCATTTCTGCCTGCAAATCCTGATATTTTATGACTTTCAGTCTTTATGCACATGTGACAGTGTAATCGCTAGGTGTAGCAATTTCAGTGATCAATGCTACTTTTATCTTTTTTTCATGGACTACTATATATGGTTGTCTCGCATCTATGTGTTGAATTGTTGGTAAATCGGTGATCCCATGTGACGTACACCATCATTCTGTATAATGTTTTGTGGTTCATGTTTGCAATGCTTCTCAGCTACTTCTATATTGTAGTGTTTGCACAATCCCCAATGCAAAAATCTTGCCACATTATTGTTCCTTTCAGTGTACAGGCCCTCTGCTCAGTGCTGTCACTTATGTGCAATTATTTCCTAGCTGAGGATGGCCGAGTTCCTCCCATGTCATTTATCTCTCTGCTGAGCTGTGCATTCAGAGGTTTGTAATTTGTAAACGGTCTCCCCTGCTTTTTTACATCTGCCATTCTCTTGAAGTCACTCTGCTTACTTAAGGGGTTAAATCTGTTTTATGTTCAAGGTGAAATATGTATATAGAAACTTTTTCCATGTATGCCCAGTAAGTGTGCATGACCTGTGACTGATAACAGGACTAATGAACCTCAAACTCTGCATAGTTCAGTTTTTACATTACCTCTTTGAGGCACACATTTGACAAATACTTTTACAAGTACTTGTCCCAAATTTCTAGGTAATTCGCACAGAGACGGTCCTTTTTCTTGAAAATGTTTGAGCAAAAGCATTTCATTGTTCATCAAGTGTCTTGCATTAAGAGAATACAGAACCGGAAAAGGAGAAGCAGTAAGGAACTTAAGAAAGCCAGACCATTTCCAGCTACCTATTTATTCTGTTTTGAGTTTCTGTCTTGCTGTGTTAAAATAGCATTATATAATGGAGCACCGACATCAATCAACCTAATGGGCTAGTAGTGAAATATCAATAAACTGAGAGTAAAATGGTAGGTTTTTTAACACGGAGACCACACAGGCAATATATTAGCTCATAATATACAGCAAAGCATGGGAAATTATTCTCAATAAAATTTAATTTAACTTTCTTCCTCTGTAGTCCTTTCATTACCAAATGTATTCTACATTATAAAACCTGCTTTATTTGTATATAATACACAGAGAACTGTATAATAGAAAATAATATGGATTTATATACTACCTTTTCATCTTACTGGCTCTAAAGTGATTTATTCAAGAAGAAGTCACACTCTGGTTGGCATCAATCCTACTATACAGTTTATAGACAGAGAATAGGAAAATCCTACATAACGACCAGAAAAAATAAATAAGTGCAACTAGGCACAGCCCATCAAAATGCAGGCATCCCTTTTAAACAACCCAGACCATCTCATACAGATATTATTACATACCTGAACATTCAGTTTCTTAAAAAAACATTTCCTCAAAAGAAAATCTCCCTATTCACAAAATGTTTTCTCAGTTTACATGCTTTTGCATGGAGGTGTTTAGGTGAAATGGCAGTGGAGTTTCTAACCAGATTGTTTAATGAAATCTTGGAAAGTGAGAGGATGCCTGAGGAATGGAGAAAAAGTGTTTTGGTACTGATTTTTAAGAATAAGGGTGATGTGCAGAGCTATAGTAACTACAGAGGGATTAAATTAAATCAGTCACAGCGTGAAGTTATGGGAAAGAGTAGTGGAAGCTAGCTTAAGAAAGGATGTGATGATTAGTGATCAGCAGTATGGTTTCATGCCGGGAAAGAGCACTACAGATGCGATATTTGCTCTGAAAGTGTTGATGGAGAAGTACAGAGAAGGTCAGAAGGAGTTGCATTGTCTTTTTGTAAACTTGGAGTAAGCATATGACAGGGTGCATAGAGAGGAGTTGTGGTATTGTATGAGGAAATCGGGAGTGTCAGAGACGTATGTAAGAGTGGTACAGGATATGTACAAGGGTAGTGTGACAGCAGTGAGGTCTGCGGTGGGAGTGAGAGATGCGTTTAAGTTGGAGGTGGGATTACATCAAGAATCAGCTCTGAGCCCTTTCTTATTTGTAATGGTGACGGACAGGTTGACAGATGAGATCAGACAGGAGTCCCCGTGGACTATGATGTCATCGGCAAACATCATAGTCCACGGGGACTCCTGTCTGATCTCGTCTGTCAACCTGTCCATCACCACTGCAAATAAGAAAGGGCTCAGAGCTGATCCTTGATGTAATCCCACCTCCACCTTAAACGCATCCGTCACTCCCACCGCAGACTTCACCACTGTCACACTACCCTCGTAAATATCCTGTACCACTCTTACATACTTCTCTGACACTCCCGACTTCCTTATACAATACCACAACTCCTCTCTAGGCACCCTGTCATATGCTTTCTCTAAATCCACAAAGATACAATGCAACTCCTTCTGACCTTCTCTGTACTTCTCCATCAACACTCTCAGAGCAAACATCGCATCTGTAGTGCTCTTTCCTGGCATGAAACCATACTGCTGATCACTAATCATCACGTCCCTTCTTAACCTAGCTTCCACTACTCGTTCCCATAACTTCATGCTGTGACTGATCAATTTAATCCCTCTGTAGTTACTACAGCTCTGCACATCATCCTTATTCTTAAAAATCGGTACTGAAACACTTTCTCCATTCCTAATGCATCCTCTCACTTTCCAAGATTTCATTAAACAGTCTAGTTAAAAACTCCACTGCCATTTCACCTAAACACCTCCATGCTTCCACAGGTATGTGATCTGGACCAACAGCCTTTCCATTCTTCATCCTCTTCATAGCTATCCTTACTTCCTCCTTGCTAATCCATTGTACTTCATGATTCACTATCGGCACATCATCCAACCTTCTCTCCCTCTCATTCTCTTCATTCATCAGCCCCTCAAAGTACTCTTTCCATCTGCTCAACACACTCTCCTCGCTTGTGAGTACGTTTCCCTCATTATCCTTTATCACCCTTACCTGCTGCACATCTTTACTAGCTCGGTCCCTCTGTCTAGCCAATTGGTACAGGTCCTTTTCTCCCTCCTTAGAGTCCAACCTTTCATATAACTGTTCATACGCCTTATCTTTAGCCTTCACCACCTCTCTCTTTGCCATGCACCTCATCTCCTTACACTCGTCTACTTTCTTCCTCTCTCTGACAATCCAATTTCTTCTTCACCAACCTCTTTCTCTGTATACTCTCCTGTACTTCCTCATTCCACCACCAGGTCTCCTTGTCCTCCTTCCTCTTTCCAGATGTCACACCAAGCACCTTTCTAGCCATCTCCCTTATTAGCTCTGCTGTAATTACCCAGCTGTTCGGTAACTCTTCACTGCCACCCAGTGCCTGTCTTAACTCTTCCCTGAACTCCTCACAATTACCTTTTTTCAATTTCCAACATTTGATCCTTGGTGCTGCCTTCACACTCATCCTCTTCTTGATCACCAATGTCATCCTACAAACCACCATCCTATGCTGCCTAACTACACTTTCCCCTGCCACCACTTTACAGTGTCCAATCTCCTTCAGACTGGCCCTTCTACATAAGATATAATCCACCTGTGTGCACATTCCTCCACTCTTGTATGTCACCCTATGCTCCTCCCTCTTGTTAAAATATGTATTCATCACAGCCATGTCCATCCTGTTTGCAAAATCCACTACCATCTGACCTTCTGCATTCCTTTGCTTAATACCATACCTACCTATCACTTCCTCATCCCCTCTGTTCCCTTCACCAACATGCCCATTGAAATCTCCTCCAATCACCAGTCTCTCTTGGGTACAGTCATCACCACTTCATCCAACTCACTCCAAAATTTTTCTTTCTCATCCATCGCACATCCAACTTGTGGAGCATATGCACTAACAACATTCATCATTACACCATAAATTTCCAGCTTCATAAACATCACTCTAGCCGACACTCTTTTCACCTCCAAAACACTCTTAGCATACTGTTCCTTCAGGATAATGCCTACACCATTTCTCCTCTCATCCACACCATGATAAAACTATTTGAACCCACCACCGATACACCTAGTCTTGCTCCCCTTCCATCTGGTCTCTTGCACACACAATACCAACCTTCCTTCGGTCCATCATATCGGCTAACTCTCTCCCTATACCAGCCATACTGCCAACATTCAAAGTTCTGACCCTCACTATCACAGTCCTAGCTTTTACCTGCCTTCGGGCATGCCTTCCCCCTTTTCTCCTTTTTCGGCCAACAGTAGCCCAATTTCTGCCAGCACCCTGTTGGCCAACAGTACTGGTGGCGGTCGTTGTTGACCCTGGCCTCGACCGATTCGGTATGTATATCTGTACTGTTGTCCGTATGTATGAGTTGGCAAAATTTTACGCCGGATGCCCTTCCTGACGCAACCCTCCCCATTTATCTGGGCTTGGGACTGGCACAAAGTCACTAAACTTAATTCTTAAGTAGTATCCACCCTTGTCCTCGCTTGTACATCAGGGGTGAGGGCTGGGTGTTATGTTCTAGGACTGTCAATACTGCAAGGAAGGTTTCTTTTCCTTTTCTTTCATTCTTGTTTTTATTTATTTATTTTTTGCACTCCCTCCCGCATTTCTCAGTGCTTGTTATCAAAGATATTGAGGTGATTGCAGGCATATGTTTCTTCATAGTCTCCTGCACCCTAATTTAACTTTAGTCCACTAAGCCAACAATGCATTATGGCAGACAGCACTGTGAACCCCTGAAGGTAATCCTTTCTTCCCAGAAAGGCATTAAGCCATTAGGAGCTCATTTCTTTACTTTCTCCCCTTGTTCAGCCCTCTGGCTTCTTGACCAGTAATTGAACCTGGGCTGCTGATACGGCTGGCGAGTTCTCCGCCCCTGCATCAAGCTACCCAGGTATTAATCTTTAAACTAGGATCAGTGGTGGGAAAATAAAACCTGTCGTGTAACCTACACATTCAAAGTGCTCAAGGGATATGAAGGCATAGGAAAATATATACGAGGTTGCAGGATTCTGGACTATTCCCCCTACTCTGTGGGTAAAACAACTTCTGAGTAAGTGTACGTAATTAGCAGGGGTAGGGGTAAAGGTACAATTTTCCCCTGCAATTTCAGTTTCATTATTGCAGTATCAGGGATGCTGTCAAGTACCTGGGAGGCCTGTTTTGGTCCTTGAAGTAGTAAGGAATACCATCTACTCTGCAACATGAAGAACTTCTATAAATGTTTAAATCTCTGCAAGTTTTACAGTCGACTTCTCTTTCTACTACTTAACCAAAAATGACACTAAAGCTATATTTTATTGGCCCAAGTTTAATTTTCACATTTTCCTTCTCTATTTCATGTGATTAAGCAACACACCTGACTGTATTCATTCTAAGATGGTAGTGCAAGACGGCTACACTGACCTACCAGCACTTTGAGGCTTTACTGCTTCCCCAACTTTTATTTTATTTTATTGTATTGTATTTTATTCATTCATGCATTTATTTTTCTGACTGTTTGGCTTTCAGCAATCTTCTTGTCAGAAGTTTTACTTCTTACCATTAAACTGCTTGTTCTTGATTCATTGCTGGCTGTTTTGCTGAGGGTTGTGGGTACTTTAATGAAGTTAAAGACTGTATATGCTGGAGCATTGTTCAGTGTCTTGGCTACAGTGGCTGTTGCATTTGTCGAGTGCAGTTTGTAGTCTCCTTTAAACTGCCTGCTGTTTGGATTCCCACTCTGTTTACTCCCTGTGACCTCATCAGAACTTGTTTCATAGCCTTCTGTATTGATCTTATTTACTGTTGTCTGGCGAGTTCTGGCAGTTACTGGCTTAGCTTGCGACTTTGGATTCAACCTGTCAGGTAGCCAGATTTGCGATTCATTTGCAGCTGGCTTGAAACTGGATTCTGCATCAGGGTGCTTTGCTTGTAGTCTTCTGGATAGACGGACATCTGTTTTTCTTATTAAATATTAAATGGGTGAATGTCCACTGCCTATTACAAAGTGTTAAGCTGTTACTTTGTGACCTCTTCTATTGATCCATCTAGCTCTTACTGTGGATTTGGATGTATCCAAATGGACTTGCATGAGAAGCTGTCAGCATTTTGCTTTCTCATCAGCAGTCACTGTTCATTAACTTATTGGGTATATTTAAAACTTCTCATCGAGACTGACTTTCTAAACCTCTTTGTAATATTTAAATTTGTACGTACTGCTTTATGTGGAGTTATGTTTTACTGATACCATGTCTCTGTATAAGTTTAGACATATAAGATTCTATTTTTAGAGTCCAACTTGACAAGGAAGTCTTTTGTTCTGCTCTTTTTCCACTGTGATTTTTGCTGGACTGTTCCCACTAGGCTTCCAGAAATTCTACTTCTGTTACTTCTGAGTTAAAGGCATCTCCTTTGCCTTCTGCTGGTATATGGAGAGTCATTTATTGAGGTACTTTTGGAGGGGCATAATATCCCAGGGATTCACCAAGATCCCTAAAAAGGCCCTGTTACAACAATGTCGCATTTTGCAATTCAAAGACAAATTAGCCGCAATGAAGAAAGACCTTCTTATGGGTAAATGTGCAGGTAAGAAGTACAGAGCAGCACTTCTTGCAGCAGGTAACTGCGCTTGATGGCCACTTTGTGGAAACAGAAGTACCCCCCATCACTCTTGTCTCACAGACACACAGACACACAGACACACATGCCCATATACATAAAACACCATGTACCTCATACCTGTACCTGTTGATGTCTTCTTTTCCTCTGCACTGTTAATTCACAAATTCATTAATGCTAGACATTTGAGTTTTGCACGTCATGTCCCTTATGAAACACAAGCTTACAAGACTGTTAGGTAAGGCTGTCCTGGTGGCTAGTGTTCCCACCACCCACGATTACAACTGGATTCACACATGCAAGAGAATAACATCAACGATTCTATCCAGACCAGTTTCTGGTTTAAATGTTCTCAAATGACCTTTACTAGGGTCTTTAATGATCTCCTTATGGTGAAAAAACAATGTTATTCTGCTCTTGCCCTGATGGAGTCTTTGTTGACATTTTTGTTGGCATTGACACAGTGAATTCTGTATTACTGCAGTATCCTACCCTTCTCCTGCTGGATTCTGTGTTGGCATTGATACAGTGGTCCCAGAATTACTGCAGTATCCTGCCTTCTCCTGTTGGATTCTGTGTTGGCATTGACACAGTGGACCCTGTATTACTGCAGTATCCTGCCTTCTCCTTTTGGATTCTGTGTTGGCATTGACACAATGGAGCCAGTATTACTGCAGTATCCTGCCCTTCTCCTGCTGGATTCTGTGTTCGCATTGACACAATGGAGCCAGTATTACTGCAGTATCCTGCCCTTCTCCTGTTGGATTCTGTGTTGGCACTGACACAGTGGACCCTGTATTACTGCAGTATCCTGCCCTTCTCCTGTTGCATTCTGTGTTGACATTGACACAGTGGATCTGGTATTACTGCAGTATCCTGCCTTCTCCTGTTGTATTCTGTGTTGACATTGACAAAGTGGACCCAGTATTACTGCAGTATCCTGCCTTCTCCTGTTGGATTCTGTGTTGGCATTGACACAGTGGTCCCAGGATTACTGCAGTATCCTGCCTTCTCCTGTTGGATTCTGTGTTGGCATTGACACAGTGGACCCAGTATTACTGCAGTATCCTGCAGTTCTGAACTGGTTTCCTCCCACTTGTTTAGATAGACAGGGAGTAGTGCTGGAGCGAACTCCTCTGCTTCACACTCTTACTTGCAGCATAATGCAGGATTCTGTATTAGCCATATTATTAATCACTGTGTACCAAGGTTCAAAAATTCCTACAATCCATGAATCCATGAGTCTGTAATAATTAAATGGATAAAACACAAAATCCTGAAGACAATTGCAAGACCATTTTCCCCATGCTGCAGGCCTCACCCTCACAATTGTACCCCAACATCATGTACAGTGGTGACAAAAACTGGAGGATTTGTAAGCTGGATATTGAATTTGATAAAATAATCTTGAAGAATCATGTTTCTGCTGCTGCCAAATGTTCCTGTTTCCATCTCAAGAACCTCAGCTCTGTGAAGCACCTCATTGTACTTGTGGACCTCCCTGCAGTGGTATTTGCCCTGGTATCTTCCCATGTTGGCTTCTGTAATACCCTGCACCTTAGACTCCTGGACTGTGAACTAGACTATTTGCAGCTTGTTCAAAACACTGTGGCCTGGCCATTTATGATGTATCACATTACATCACTGTTCATGACCAGCACTGGCTGCCAATCATGAGCAAGTCATTTTTAAAATTCACATCTTGGCTTCTCTGGCTTCTATCAATAAGATCTCCTTACTTGCTATTGGTTGCACAATTCCCTGTGCTCTCCAGCCTAGGGCTATGAGCAATTTCAGAGGTCCAACTGAGGATCTCTAGCATTGTATCCTTTGTTTAACAAAGGACGCACCGCTGGAATATGCTACCTGGCTGAAGAAGTTTCCCAGGCTTGGTGGCTGTATGCCTTCATTAAAGACATACTTGATGGCTATTCTTTTACAATTAAGTGGTGTACGTATATCATATATTATGCATATGCTGATTATAGTCATATGTGTAAATACAACTACTTTATAAAAATATGTAAATATGATAATGCTGTTTCACTAAATCTTTATTGAAACCCCTAGTGCAAAAACATGGATATATACATAAAATATGGAATAGTGACTATTCCTTGAAAGCACAAATGATCGACCCCAAAATCACTGATCACAAAAAAATGAAAACTCAATCAAAAAATACACAATTTTTTTTTACAAACGGGTATCCTCATGTGGGGAGCTGTATTCTCATACGCCCTGCTAATTTTATATATCAACTCCAATTTCACACTACAGTGGGGGAAAGGCAAATTCCCTGATGCTTGATGTAAAGGAAAAAAACTGGTATTGATAAATCAGATGCTTTTTGATCAGCTGCACTGTTTTTGCTGTATTCAATAATGTGCATTTTTGATGTACTGTATGTATCTTGTATAAAAAAGTATATATATATATATATATATATATATATATATATATATATATATATATATATATATATATGTATGTGTGTGTGTCTGTCTGTGTCTCTCTCTCTCTCTCTATATATATATATATATATATATATATATATATATATATATATATATATATATCTCAGCAGCCGAGACGGAGCCTTAGATCATCGACAACCAGACAGACCGAAAGCGAGAACCGAGAAGCCCGTTGAATGAACGAAGAGCCGAGACGACCGAGAAGGGAAATCGGATGTGACGGAACGCCGGTAGAGCAACGAGTAAGTCGACAAGAGGTGTGTGTGCTGTGTGGATAGGGGTGGGTTAAGAGTGACAAGAAAGAGGGGAGTGTGATAGGGGTGGGTAGGGGTGGGTTAAGGGGTTAAGGAGATAGAAGGGGGGTGGGGGGAGTGGTAAGTTTAGGAGGGTTTAGAGTAGGGTGGGTTGTGTTTTGAGTTAGGGTTAGGGATATAGGGAAAGTTTTAGGAGTTAGGTTTAGAGCCGGGTAGGTAGTTTAGTTGATAGTGGTCGTAGTAAGTTAAGGTAAAAGGTTAGGGTTAGGTTTAGTGTTTATTTATAGGATTTTTGTGTTGTGTGTGTGTGTTGTGTGTTGTGTGGTTGGATGTGTTTGTTTTTGTTTTTTGTTGTGTGTGGTGTGTTGTATGGGAGTTTGTTTGTTTGTGTACGGCCCCGGTTATTCGGTTTGGTTGTCGTTTGTGTTTGTTGGGTTTGGCGGACTGTGTGTGGTGTGGTGGGTGTGATGATGTGGTGTGTTGTGTTGTGGTTCTATGTCAGGTAGAACCATATATATATATATATATATATATGGCTACACAATCTAATCTGATTAAGTCCATGTGAAAATAGTCAGCAAAAAAGGTCTAAACCGAAAATGTCAACATAAACTAAATACATCACAAAAGAATGTTTTTGCAGGGGCAAGACCTTCTGCACCCCCAGACAATATACCACCTCCAAGGTCATGCTACTGTGGGAAAAGGGCACACACCCTTCGAAGTTGTAATATCAGTTCTGTAGATATTGTGATTTTAGATCTTTTTTGTTCAGTATTTACATTCTGACTTTATGCACATTAGATTAATTTAAGTAGACCCATATTTGTGCATGTGTGTGTGCGTATATATGTATACACACACACACATTATATATATATATATATATATATATATATATATATATATACATACATACATACATATACACATACATAGATATATATACTCTTCCATATATATCAGTTTTTTGTTTCTTCAGTAGCTACTGTCTCAAGCTCATTTGATCAACAGATCAACAATAAAAGGTGCTGATGTGAGATCTCTGTAATACAGGCAAAGGCAAATATGCCCTTTGCTTGCTGTTGTACACTCATAAGTGTGTACTAGGCTAATAGCCCTGGGGCCTTTACAAGCCTAGCCCATAGAAGTGCCAGGCATCATGCCACCTGACGTTAGTTCCCAGTGCCTCTGTCGAGTAGAGTCACTGGAGTTATCCCTGGGGTGAGCTTTCTATTTCCCATCCACTCATCAAGATTTCTCTTGAAGAGGGCCGGTGAGGTGCTCTGCTTGACATGTATGGGAAGTCTATTCCCTAGCATGGGCAGTCTCTGGGTTATGAACCTGTCCCTTCAGCATGTTCTGTTGATTGTGGTAATAAAGTTGAGGTCTCTGGAGCATGTGGTGCAGAGGGATTGGGATTTCTTTAGATGTAGCATTTCTAAGCAGAACAGGGTCAGACATGGCTTTGTAAGTCAAGCAGAGATCACCTCTTAAGTAGGCGAAGACAGAGAATAGTTGAGTTTTTTAATTCTGTCCATATAGGGCGAGTGTTTAAGGCCTAGGATCCTCTTTGTGAGGTACGTTTGCAGCCTCTCCAGTTGTTGCACGTGTCTAGTGAAGTACATGCCAAATGGGGCATTGTACTGGATGATTGGCCTAATGAGGGAAGAGTAGATGGAGACAATGACCTCTTTCTTCCTGGATGCAAAACCCTTAGTAATGAGATGTGCCACATAGAAGGACTACAGTGGCTATGTGGTGATCAAGAGAGGTTGCTGTCAACCTGTGTTCCCAGATCTCTTATAACCTTCTGTGTTCAGTGGACTACCATTAATGTGGTAATTCATAGGAACTGAATTTTTCCCATAGGAGATGACACATGTTTTGGCATTGAGCTTAAGGTCATGGTTCTGACACCAGTCGGTCTCAGTGAGACCATTCTATAGGATATCAACATCACTTGGGGAGTTAATAATAGCTCACAACTTACAATCATCTCTGAACATTGTCAGCCAGAGTCCCTTCATGTTGAACTGGACTTCAGAGAAGTAGATACCAAACAGGAGAGGACCCAGGACCGAACCCTGTGGGACTCCACTCATGACTAGTCAGCAGTCTGACTTGGAGTCAGCTACGTACCCACTGTGGGTTCTATCTATGAGCCAGTTTGCAACCCACCTAGTGATATAGGGGTTGATGCCTAGCTTAGTGAGTTTTTCTATGATTCTGAGTTGGGAATGGTATCAAAGGTCTTGGCCAGATCAAGGTGGGCTGTATGAACCACCCTGCCTTCATCCACAGCTCTGGTGACTGACTCAGAGAAGTTGACCAAGTTGAGCAGGCATGATCTACCCTTCACAGAACCAAACTATGTAGGATCCAGAGTTTGGAGCTTCCCTATATCCTTGTTTATTAGGTCCATGATGATGCATTCCATAGCTTTGCATATCAAACTCATCAGCCTAATTTGGCAATAGTTCCCAAGGTCTGTAGTTGCTCCTCCTTTGTGGAGAGGGATGACTGTACCAGTGCGCCATTTGGTAGGGACAAAGCCTGAGGTGAGGCTGTGATTGAACCGGGCGCACAGGTGAGGTGCCAGTTCACTCTGTAGTTCATGTAGAACACAGCCAGGGATATTGTCAGGTCCCATAGTAGCTGTATTCTTGGCCTTGGACAGTGCTGTTTTAACCTGTGCAGCAGTAATACTGGGTGCCTGGCAATCTACTGGTATTGTGATTGGTTCTTTGGTGGGGGAAGAGGGGTAAAACTAGTACTGAATCTGTTGGCCAGTATATTGGCAATATCTGTTGGCTCGGTATAGGAGGAACCATTGTGCAGTAGCTCAGAGCAAATCTGGGTATTGCCATGGAGAGTCTTTACATAACTATAAACAGCCTTGTGGTTGTCTTTACTATCTGCTGCAATTCTGTTTTCATAGCTAGCTTTAGAGGATTTGATGAGGGATCTCAACTTTTTGTTGAGGCTGATAAGGGAGTTTTTCCACTCTTGGAAGTTCACCTTATTCTGCATCAGTTTCCTTCTTCTGTTGTAGAGTTTGTTTATGGCAGGGGACCACCAGATTGGCTTCCTTTTTTTGGAGGAGAGCATCTTGTTTCTATTGGATATGGCAAGATCCATGCATTTGTGTACATGTTCATACAGTGCATTCGGGTATGATTCGGTGGTCATACAACTATTCTCCATTTGTGTAGGTGCCGTGAAGTTTGCCACCTCTACTTTTAGGAGCCCAAAGTTAGCTTTGGAGAAACTTTTCATGGTGGTTACCTTTGCAGGGGGGATTTGAGGGATGTGGATTTCCAAGGTGATTAGTTTGTGGTCGGATCTAACCAGGGAGGAATTGACTATTGGTGTTGAGCAATGGTCGCCCATGTTAGTAATGACCAGATCAAGGATGTTGCTACCTCTAGTGGGGGTAAGAACAAGCTGGTCCAGGGCATTGGAATTAATGAATTCCAGGAAATGCTGGGCAAGTGTATTGGTACATAAGTAATTTTTCTAGTTAATGGAGGGGTAGTTGAAGTCGCCCAGTATGAGAATGTTGGTTAGACCCTAATATTCTCCAGGGTTCTTAGGAACGTGTAGTGTGAGTCTTGGGACATGGTTGGGGACCTATAGCAGTCTATGACCTGAATCGCTGTCTTACCCAATGTTAGCTGCACCTGAAGTATCTCTGATGTGTTATGTTGGGCTACCAGTCTGAAGGTGTGCGCATTCTTTATGAATATGGAAACACCACCGCCTTTGGAGCTTCGGTCCAAGTTCTGAGGCCGAAAGGTGTGGAATGAGTTATAGTCTGGTAGTGCGGGGGTGCTTTCTGCTGGCTTGAACCAGGTCTCTGTTACAGGACAAATGTCGATGTTCTCCAGTCTTGGAGTTAGTACGTATAATTAGCAGGAGGTGTGGGGGAACAGGCTCTTTCCCCTAAAAAAAGAGTGTTTTTTGGCTTGCATGCTCCAGGCGTATGTCTAGGAGAATACAAATTTAAACATTTTGAATCATTTTTGATAATCCATGTTGCAATTTGTGTGTGTATGTGTGTGTCTGTTTGTATGGATAGATATATATATATATATATATATATATATATATATACACATACATACATACACATACACACACACTGTACATATATATTCTCTGTGTGTCTGTATGGATATATATATATATATATATTTTGTGTGTGTGTATGAGTATGTACGACACCATCTTATTTCCAAAAGATAGGCTGATGAAGGCTGGAGGAACTAAACCTGGTTTGTTTTGTAAATGTTAGTCGAGTTTTGCACTGGTGTCAATAATAAAACTGCATTAGAATTCTCGAATTACAAAAAAGACCATTTTCAGATCTGTTTAAGCTAAAAATAAAACTAAATAAAGCAAAAAGAAATGTATAAAATCCTAACAAAACTACCAGCTATTTGTCTGAATAGTGTTAGTGTTATGGGAAGGGTTTTCCTAAGATAATGTGTAGTACTGCGATTAGGGTTAGAGGCAGGTTTTCTGTTAGGCTTAGCCCATATTAGTAAGGTGGAGCGGGGTGTGGGGGTGATTCACTCTCCCAGTATCAGACTGCTGTAATAGTTGGGATGGGAAATAAGCCCTTTTCCCATTATTGTGCAACCTTGAAGTTTGGGGGTGGGCTTGCTCTGCAAAAAACAGTGTTTTAGGATTTGCATGCTGTAAATTTATGCCCTGGAGCATTCTCATTCCCTCAACATTTCGAGTAATGATTATTTTATATATATATATATATATATATATATATATATATATATATATATATATATATATATATAGGAACACGGATGGAGGCTAACCGTGAATATTTAGCTGGTTTATTTTGTACTGAATATGAACAGAGGGAATTAATCTGACCATAAAGCACATTTCAACTACGACCAAAATGAGATCGAATGCCATTTTGTAGTGAGAAGAGCTGATATTAACCAGAACTGCAGTAATGAAATACAATGTTATTTTGTTATGAAAAGGAACTTCTTATAAACAGTGACAAAATAGTGCTTGCACAGTTAAAAATATAATAAATAAGTTGCTTGAAGAACACAAGAGAAGGTGGACAGAAAATTGAAAAGTGTGGACACTGCATAGAAAGAAGAGAGGGTAAAGAGAAAAGAAATGCGATAAACTATGCCACATGATCCTGTGAGAGGTACGGAAAACATGGGTGATAGTACACAAACTGTGCAACTGGGAGGAGAAAGGAAGATGTCCGACTAACGGAAGTAGTAACATTTCCACAGGAAAGAATGTTGGAAGAAAACAGCAACTAGAACAAGAAAAGAAAATAGAGGTATGAAACTAGTATCAGGTTTTGCAGGAGGAGTTAAGTGGTGGAGAAAATAGGAAAGAGAAATGGCTGAGGAAGAGAACAGACGGAAGTATGAAAATCTTTATAAAATAAAAATGTATAGAACGTGTATAAAACGCTATAAATGTGAGGAGTTTAAGTAGTAAGAAAACATTAAGATTAGTTATAATAAAGGTATGAAAGTTCAAGGAAATTCTTTGTTTTTTTACAAGTGTTGCATATTAATGATAACCAAATGAAGAGTGTGCAGGTATTGTAGGCTGCAAGTGTTTTTTTTTGCTTCACATGCAGCAGAGGGAGTAAGTTTATGTTTTTATGAACGATGAAATAAGAACAGGGAAAGTGTGCGGAGGTTCAGGAACATAGACTAACAGTAACAAATATTATTAAAAAAGGGAAAGCTTGGAAACTGATCAGTCTGGGGAACTAAAAAGGCATTATGTGTGAAACAGTTGCAATTAATCAAGTCATTCCTTTTGCTAGGTAGTTTATCATGCAGAGAGCAAATTCTTATACAGGCATCCTGAGGAGCAGGCCAGAGCTTTGAAAAGCACATAACGTATCATACCATCTTTGTCCTGTAATAAATCCTACAATCCATCCATCTATCAGCCATCCATCTATCTATCCACATCCCTTTTCCCAGTGTTGCACATGGGGTCAAGGTGTCACTTTAACAGTGAAAATCATCTACAGCCAAGGCAATAAATGTGTAATTTGTCTGGCTTTCAGTTTGTCAGCACTTTATCCAAATTCCTGCTCTTGTGAAATGCTTTGTGAAAAACATTATAATAAATGTTAAGTTAAACATGAATTTGGTATCTCGACACTCTCCTTTTTGGCCCATACTGCCAAATGTACGAGGAACCGACAGTGATCCATACAGCATCTATCCTTCATAAAGCCTACCTGGTTGGCTTCAGTTATCTTAGAGAACGTTTTCTCCAGTAGAACTGATGATACGCTAACAAATAACTTAAACGCTGTGTTCCTAATGAAATTCACTTGACATTAGAAGGCTCCTCCACGTTTCTTTCCCTTTAGAAAAGACTGTACTTATTACTACCTTTACTGCCTCTGGTAACTCCTTTATCTATAATGTTATCCATCTCCCAGCTTAAACTGTTTCCCAATTCTAGATCCATCAACATATATAAATCAGTTAGAACATCATCCTGTCTTCCTGCTTAAAACTTTTACAGGCAATTAATTACTGCTGCCATTTCCCTCAAACTCTGTCCTACCTGTGCGTCATGTTTTTATCTGTTTCCAGTAACACACCCCCCCCACTCTTGACAATTCCTTTTGACTGCAAAGTTGCTGTAAATGACTCTTATACCCACATTCATAGCCCATGTTACCTCCCTTCACTCCGTAATCACACTACTGTAGGCCTTCTTCCTTTGACCCTTCCTCTACGATAACAACTTTACATTCCAGTCTCCTCAAACCCATACTGCCCCCTCCTAGGCATGTCTGCTTCTATTTGCCCTTCTTGAAACATCTACAAGTCTACTTTCACCTCTGTAATCCTAGCCTCCCCAGCATTGTCTTTTTCCCTGTTCTCCATTCCGCAGCCTGCATAACTCTCCCCCCTCCTTAATCCTTCTTTTTTGAGATTTTTTTCCTCTCCCCTGTAGTCCATAAGACGAACCCCACATTTTAACCATAACTGTCTGCATCCTATCTTCTCACATTCAACCATATTTCCTCCCTGTTCTCCATTCCGCAGCCTGCATAACTCTCCCCCCTCCTTAATCCTTTTTTGAGATTTTTTCCTCTCCCCTGTAGTCCATAAGACAAACCCCCACATTTTAACCATTACTGTCTGCATCCTATCTTCTCACATTCAACCATATTTCCTCCATATACTTTTCAGACTCTAAACAGCCATCCCCCTCCATTTTGTTAGATTCCATGTCTAACTGCTGTCCTCCTCCTTCTCACTGTTCCAGCTCATAGATACCATGCAATAATCTTAAATACTCCTTTCCACGACTTCAGTAGTGTCCACCTCTCCCAATGCATGTATGTCGGTAAATATCCTAGTCAAACTATTTGCCTGTTTCAAAGCATTTCTCATAAAAGTATAGCCTTGCATGCCCACTCACGTTTCCTTACAAACATCCACCAGTCCAAGCTCTTCCATCTTCAAAGAAAATACATTCCGACTCCTAATATGGAATTCCACTTCTTTAAAATCCTATCCAATTAAGGTTATAATACAAACTTAAAGTCCCCTGACCACTATTCTTCCTCATGCTTGAATTTTCAAAAAATATCTTTAATTATCACCTCACCATCCACATTTGGTCCATGATATAGCACCAAAACTGTACCTGCACCTCCCACACCTTATTATCAACCCCTCCCATCCCCACTGTTTAATACTTATTTTCCCATTCTGCTTAATCATTCATCAAAATACATTATCATCTCTGCACCCTAACTTAGCACACACAACCCCAAGACATTTAAAGCTCTTTCCTGCAGTTTTCCTACCGCCCTTAATTTTAACTTAAACTGTTGCAACATTGCTAGCTTTACCTCTTTTTTCTAAGCAAGCAATTAGTCTTTTTGTTTTATTAGGATTATTCACCCCTCCCATATTACATGTCACCTAAAACTCTGTCTCTCCCCATGTTCTATGAAATTCTCCTGCATCTCCTTGGAGACAGATCCCATGGGTCTTTGGCATACCTCTCAAGGTTCCCATCATCCCCTCAGCAGTGATAAACTGTAGTCCCTGTTAATCATCTCCTGAAGAAGGCAGCTGTGCAGTCTCCCCCAACACCTGCGCTTTTCCTAACTAACCTTTCCTTCCCATTAGGTTAATGTTAAAGTAAAAGTAGTGCTGGGTGTTACAGTACCTCCCCCCACCCAGTCAGTATGACTCCTATCTCTAGGTTCCAAAACATGTTATGGAAGTCTCACTTCAGTGTGTAATTCATTCAAATCTACTAGTACGGCATTTGCAAAACCCATAAGACATAGCTATCAAGCTATGGAATTAATAAATCAACTAGTTAAATTATCTCTCAAGTGTTCGCTCATCGATTCTCTTTCTGACAATGACCACTTACTCCCACATTCTCTCAAGCAAAAGACCCTTCCTCCTTCCTCTGTCCACTTCAACAAAATACAGTCTCCCATCTTACAAAACATTGTAACAACTTATAACACATAATAAAACAATCACAGCTCAAGATATTCCCTCATTTCACTTACAGAATGGGAGATTGGCATAATGGTTAAGGTGTTTACCTTACAGACCAAAGGTGCAGGGTTGGATTCTTACATGGGGTAATTGGCTAGGCTTAAAATAGTTCATAAGGACAGTTAGCCAAGTAATAATCAATAAGCCTATATTTAAATTCAATTTCAACAATGCGACAGTTCCCCATGAAAATGTTATTGCCCTCATATTGATGTTCAAACAATCCTCATGTACATAGGTTCATAGGTGGCTACTAGGCTATCTGCCCAAAGGCATTTATAAGCCTAGCCAGAATGTGTTGGCTTTCGCTGCCGCCTTGGTTTAGTTCCCTGTGCCTCTGTCCAGCAGAGCCACTGAAGTGATCCCTGGGGTAAACTTTGTTTCCCATCCACTCGTCAAGGTTTCTTTTGAAGAGTGTTAGCGATGAGCTCTGCCTAATGTAGATTGGAATCTTGTTCCAAAGCATGGGAAGTCTCTGGGACAAGAATCTATCCCTCCAGCATGTCCTATTTATTGTTGTGGTGAGGTTTAGATCCCTAAAGCATGTGGCTTGAGGGGATAAGGTTTTCCTTAGGTGGAGCATGTCCATCAATTCTGGGTTGGACATGGCCTTGTATGTCAGGCAGAGATCACCTCTGAGTAGGCGGTATGCAACCGTGTACAACTGGAGTTTCTTCAGTTGAGCTGCATAGGGCATCTGTTTGTGGCCATTGATCCTCTTGGTGAGGTACTTCTGTGGTCTTTCCAGCTGTTGCAGGTGTCTTGTAAGGTACATCCCAAATGGGGCAATTGTACTCTAAGATGGGTCTGATGAGTGATGAGTAGAGGGGCACAATGACCTCTTTTGATCTGGATACGAACCCTTTTGTGATTAGGTGGGCCACGTAGAAGGATTTTCTAACCACTTTGGCGGGCCACGTAGAAGGATTTTCTAACCACTTTGGCAATGTGATTATCAAAGGTGATTATCAAAGGTGAGATTACTATCTACTTGGGTCCCCAGATCCCTTATTAAGTCTTCTGTATTTAGGGGACTACCACCTATGTGGTAGTTTGTGGGTACTTTGTTTTTTCCAAAGGGGATGACTATGCACTTTTTGGCATTTAGCTTGAGGCCATGATTTTGACACCAGGTGTCCGTCTCAGTGAAACCCTTTTGGAGGATGTCTGTCAGTTGGAGATTCAATTATAGCCCCTAGTTTGCAGTCGCCTGCGAACTTGGTCAGCCATAGTCCTCCTGTGCTTGCCTGTACCTCTGAGAAGTATATGCCGAACAGGAGGGGTCTTAGGACTGAGCCCTGGGGAACACCACTTATAACTGGTTTAGTGACGGACCTAGCTCACACAACTCTCACCATGTGGGTTCTGTCAGTGAGCCAGTTGTCAAGCCATCTTGTGACGTAGGGGTTTATGTTCAGGCTGGTGAGCTTGTCTATAATACCAGAATGGAGAATGGTGTAGAAGGCCTTAGCGAGGTCTAGGTAGGCTGTGTGTACCACCTTTCCCTCGTCTATAGCCTTGGTAACTGTCTCAAAGAAGTCCACCAGGTTTAGGAGGCATGATCTGCCCTTAAAGCCAAACTGGGTAGGGTCCAGTGTTTGGAGGTTCTCAATGTCTCTGTTAATGAGTTCCATGATGATGCGCTCCATAGCCTTGCAGACCAAGCTAGTTAGGCTTATAGGGCGATAGTTCCCGGGGTCTGTTGTGGCTCCACCTTTGTGGAGCGGAATAACCGTTGCTGTGCGCCACTCTATGGGTATGTAACCTGTGGAGAGGCCGAGTTTGAACAGTGTGTTTAGGTGAGGGGTTAGTTCATCTTTGAGCTTGTGTAGGATGCAGCCTGGGACACCGTCCGGTCCCATTGATGCTGTGTTTTTGGCTTTGGAGAGGGCTGTTTTAACCAGAGTGTCTATGATTTCAGGGACCACATTCCTCTGCTATGGTTATGGGCCCTTTTGGGGGTGAGAGGGGGGTGAAGTTGGCGCTGAACCTGTCTGCCAGGATGTTGGCGATATCAGTCAGTTCAGTGTATTTTGTGCCATTCTGCACCAACTCCGAGCAGATCTGAGCATTGCCACTTAGATTCTTGACATAGCTAAAGAATGCCTTGTGGTTATTGAAGTCCTTGGCAATTTTTCTTTCAAAGCTCACGTTGGAAGATTTTATGAGGGATCGTAGTTTCTTGCTGATACTGATCAGGGATGTCTTCCCTTCTTGGGATTTTTACTCTTTTCTGTACTAGTTTCCTCCTTCTATTGTATAGCTTGTTTATAGCAGGAGTCCACCAGACTGGTTTCCTTTTCTTGGAGGAGTGAGTCTTGGTTTTGCTTGGGATGGCATGATCCATGCATTCTTGTAGCTGACTGTAAAATGCATTAGTAAAGGATTTTTCAGCTTGGACAGTATTATCTTTCAGCATGGGGGCTTTGAAACTTTCCAGCTCGGTCTTAAGTAACATGAAGTTTGCTTTTGAAAAGTTTTTCATGGTGGCTTTCTTGTCTGGGGGTGGGGGTGGAATATGGATATCCAAAGTGATTTGTTTATGGTCAGATCTAACCAGCGAGGGGTTGACCTCTGGTGTGGAACACCGGTCGCCCATGTTGGTGATGACTAGGTCCAGTATGTTGTCACCTCTGGTGGGAGTGTTGACAAGTTGAACCAGGGCATTTGAGTTTATAAATTCTAGGAAAAGTTGGGCAAAGGAGTTAGTACTTGAGTAGTTCTCCCAGTTAATGTTTGGGTAATAGAAATCACCCAATATTAGGGTGTTTGTTAGGACCTTTATGTTTCCCAGTGTTTCCAGAAATGCGGAATGGGAGTCCTGGGACATGGTGGGTGATCTGTAGCAAGCTACAATTTGAACTGCAGTTTTGCCCATTGTTAGTTGCACGTGGATGATCACTGAAGCATTGTGCTGTGCCACTAACCTGGAGGTGTGGGTATCCTTGATGAATATGGATACGCCCCCGCCTTTTGTATTTCGGTTTGGGTTCTGTGGCTGAAATGTATGGTATGCGTTGCAGCTTGGTAGTGCTGGGGTGCTTTCTGGAGCCTTAAACCAGGTTTCTGTTACTGCACATATATCGATTTTCTCCATACTGAGGAGTGCCTCGAGTGCATGCATTTTGAGGTTTAGACTTCTGGCACTGAGTAGCATTACCCTCAGTTTTTTGTTATTTGTGCTATTTACGGTGGTGGGTTTGTCTTTTGAGCCTTGCCTAAAAAAGGCACTATGGGGGTGGCAAGAGCCTTGGCAAGTATTCGAAAGCCTAAGGGTGACAGGTGCAAGCTGTCTCTAGCGAAGCAGCATGGCTTGTCAAGCATGTCATCCCAGGCGGACAGATACTGGATCCCCTTTGAATGACACCAGAAATGTAGCCAATTGTTGAAATAGAGAATTTTTTCTTTATACAGTGGTATCATTCTTGGTGAGGGCAGGATGCTACTCAGGGTCAGGGTCATACCGGCCTGGGTTACATGATCAGAGAGCTCTTCCATGTCTCTCTTCATGTAGCAGGGAGGTACGGCTCAGGTCATTCTCACCAACATAGACAATGACAGAGTCATATTTGTACTTGTTCTGGAGTGACCCGAGTGCTTGTGTTATGTGGCAGTTCCTGGCACCAGACAGGCAGCTAACAGTAACCTTCTCCTTATTCAGCCTAGTGAGTGGGACGTCAGTGTGCCTGACTATAGAGTCACCTATCACTAGTATGTTGGGTATGTTATTCTGCCTTAAGGGCTGTGATTGCATGGTACACTGGTTTTGTGAAGTATGTGTTTCATGGTTTGTGTTGGGGGGTGGAGGTTGCTTGGATGTTTGCTTTGGAGGTCTCTGTTGGTTTTGCAGATTTTTATTTAGAGCCTCTGAGTATGTTTCCATGTATTTGTGTGTGTTTTTTGCCAGTGCTGGTTTAATGGGTCTATGTAAGACTGGTGGTGTGATGCAAGTATTTCTCTTCTCCTCTTGACTGTCTGATCCAATCTTGGGCTGAGAGAGCTTAGCCTCTAGTTTGGCTGTATAACTGCATCTCTCGCATGTATTAGTGTTTGGTGGTAGGAGGAGGGGGTTGACTGTGTACATGAGGCAGTTATAACATTGCCTCAGAATGCCCAGATTCACCAGTTGGACTGGAGAGTACACCTGAAACTGCCCTTTGGACATGCCCAGATAGGTACAGTGAACTGTTTTACTGGATGGCTGGTAAGGTCAAATAGAGAGCCTTGTCCTTCTGTACAGTACAGGAGGGTCTAGTGCTAGGGTTTATAAGTGCTTGCTATAAGTTTTGAGCAAGTGCCAGGCTGAGAAATTAATGGCTTGAGTGCTTAAGTTGAAAGTTTGTCTAGTTCCAAGGGAAAAAATTGAAGAGGAGACTTTGTGGAGCCGGGAATACTTTTACCCTAGCTAACCAGCATTGCCCGGCATGCAAAACCGGGCAAATATGGTATTTATAGCAAGGAAATGAAAGAGATAGAAATTAGCCCAAAATGGCCAATAAACTACTCCTCCAGGGACAGATAGGCTGCTCAAAGCTCCCCCCTCTCACAGATGAACAGAGAAACTTCCTTCTATCCAAGTAAGGTATGGGCAAACACAGAGATTTGTAACACAGCCCTGAATTCAGCACCAACCTGAAAACTGGACTATACTATCCTAGAAAGGCGGGAAACAAGTATATTTTGTTTTCAGAAAATAAAGCAGATACACTCAAAAAACACTTAAAAAGCACAGAAAAGGATACTTATTGTTATATATCGCAGATCAGAGTTGTAGTCAATGCCCCCAGTAATAAAGTAGGAAGAAACACAAATACATTAAATGCAGGGGAACCTTCTCCAAAAAAAGATGGCCTGGATCAGTGCTCAAGTTATACAAACAAAGCTAGATTCAGCAGGCCTGAATCTGGTGTATGCTACAGCAACAAGGCGCACCAATTTCAGAAAGGAATGCTGTTAGAAACCTTCATATGCCCTTTTTAGATCTGTGTCCATGATTCCTCCATCCAGAAAGTACAAAAGGACCATCATATCAGTTCACATCACTATATCTACTCTCGTCTCATTCTTGTCTCACACTTCTCAATGCATTCTCAGACATATTCATATAGTACACATAATGTCTGCACTTCGACTCCCTTGTATTCCACCTCACTCTTCTCAATGCATTCTCAGACATATTCATATAGTACACATAATGTCTGCACTTCGACTCCCTTGTACTCCATCTCACTCTCCTCAATGCATTCTCAGACATATTCAGATAGTATACATAATGTCTGCACTTCGACTCTCTTGTATGCCACCTCACTCTACTCAATGCATTCTCAGACATATTCAGATAGTACACATAACGTCTGCACTTTGACTCCCTCTCACTCTTCTCAATGCATTTTCAGATGTATTCATATAGTATGCATAATGTATGCACTTCGACTCCCTTGTACTCCTCAGTACTCATATCCTCAAGGCACGGATGTACTCAGTATACATCAACAACAAAAGAAGAACAAAGGCCTAAATAACAGCATCCATCAGCATACATCTTTCTGGCCCCTGTTGACTTACATTTTATCTATCTGAACTGTGACTCTTGCCTGATATAGTTAACTAGCCTAGCTCCTGTCTGTCGCTTGTGTTAATAGGACCACCTTCCCGTCTGTATCCTGGATCAGAATCATTATGATTAGATACCTCAGACCTGGACACTTCAAACATCCCTATCCTCTAGGCTGGTATATTCCTTACTTCATTTAACACATACCAGCCCCAAATGTCTTAAGAGTGAAGCACTCTCTAAATTGATCTTTTAACATTGACACTCCCTCCTGGTGGGGTGGGATGGTTTTGTAATTAAATTAATAGCTTTATAAGGACTTTTTATTCTGAACTTTATTTTGGAGTATGTTAATGTAGAATATTGAAACCCTATTTTCTGCTTGATGAATGAATGCCATGGGAAGGAAATATATCTATCTTGTCTACGGAGTCACGTTTATGTCCACAAGTGCACACGTGCATGTCCTATATCTTCAAATATATCCATTCCAATGAACAACCTCCCAAAGAGCTTTTCAAAGGAAATGTATCTGTCAATATAAACGTGTGTGGCAAATACATAAAAGACTTGGATATACATTACTAATATTAAGATCTTTCTGAAATCACATGCTACAAACAGTTCAGACCCAAGCCGAAATAAAACCTACTGAACAGTGTAAGTGAACATGTCAGAACACTGGCCATGTCACTTTACTTCCATCATCCACTAATACATTCCTCCCAGAAAACCTGCTTTATCTGCTAACCTCTCCGAAATACAAACTCATACCCACTAATTCCCCATCTACCCTATCTATTCTCTACTATTTATCCAATATCCACTTCTCCTTTTATTAGCTCTACTATTGTAGCTCTACAATTACTAGTCTCCTGACTGCTAAAATCTCCGTCCATACTTGTATATACTATGTCCATTCTTTTGGCTAGACCACATTTACTTTACTTAACACCCAGATTGCGCACTGTATGCTCTTGATCTTACTTCATTTTAAACCTTCTTGTAAATAAGTGTATATCTGTTTTACATGTATGTTGTATTATGTCTCTATGGTGAATAATTTAGTTATATCTTTAATCTTACTTTACTATTGTTCCTATGCATGTAAGCCTGGGTCAACCTGCAGATAGTCAGATTTGAACAGTGCTCTACTCTGATAAACAAAAGTAAATTAAATAAAATAAGCAAACAGACAGGACTTCAGCATTTCATTAGACTGATGGCCTTGTTTACTCTGCCCTGCAATGCCAGTATCCAAGTACTTAACATAGTACCAGTTCAGTTACTCTCTACAGCATGAACCGTTTGATAGGTCATTTTTAGAATCCTCCATACTGCAAAATGATCTACATTTAGAGCAGGAATATGCAGTCAACAAAGACTTCTGATTATGGACATATGATAAAGTAGGTGCCTTGGTTTAATTCAGGCAGTTTAGAATAGCCTGTCACCTTGTGCATTCATACTCCACTTCCAGTCTTGTATAAGAGTGCATTTTATAACTGGTTTGAGGTCTTGGTAAAATTAAGAGCTGCTGATGATCATTCAGACCTAGGTCCTACAACTTCTCCCTCATTCAAACTCTTCTACCAGGAACCTCTCATTGCCGGACAAACTCATGAAAACAGTTCCTCAGAAAACATGCTTTAAAATCTCTCTTTTCAATACTGGCAGTATTAATAATAAACGGGAACTTGACTAGGTCTGCATTCATAATGAAAGCCCAGACATAACTGACCTCTCACAAAGATGGACAAGAGATGATACAGTGCTGTTACATCAGCTACTACAGCAACGTGTTTCATAACAGCAGGAGTCAGCAGCAGCAGATTGCTGAAGAAAACCCCCTTATTAAAAAGTAAAAATTTTACCTTGTTACCCCATTAAACGAATACCGGGTCTATATCACTTAATCAAAATATGTATTCATCTAATACTTATTCATCTTACACTAAACAGCGAAAATCATTTCTGCAAACCTTGGACTTTTTTCCAGGGTTAGGAACCACTCGCCCACTAGCACTGTAGAACACACAACACACCAAATCAAACCCACCCAAGGGAGGGCTTCACCCCTCCCAACTACGAGATTGCACTACAGTGGGGAAAAGTTGTGGTGATGGCCAAGTGCACCCTAACCCTTGGAAAAAGGCCGAGGTTCATAGAAATGCATTTTGCTGTTTAGATTCGATGAATGCGTATTCAACAAATATGTATTTTGATTAAATGATATAGAACCCATGAATGCCACATAGAGAAAACTGATTCACCCAGTTAGTTGGTTGGCAACTCAGCCTATTGTTGGACATTACATGACGATTATTGTTATTACTGCTGCAATCATTTATTTATTTACACTTTGTTGGCTGGATTGGTCTCACTAGGCCAATGGGAACCCAAGGTGTTATTCATACTGACTATATATCCTCCTCCAACTTTGCAAATGTCTGTAGACATCCTACTGCCTAACTACAAAGAATCCATTAAAAAAGAAACACCTTTATGTTTTCAGATGACTTTAGACTAAATGAGATTGGTCCTACCAAGGAAATGCTGTGCAAAATCCTTGCTTTGCACAGTTTTACTCAGCATATTTGTAAGACCCCAAGATTAAATTTAAGAGCTGGCAGTGTCTCACTATTGGATGCAATTGCAGCAAACATTCCTTCTGGATGTATTCAGTCAAATACATCCAAAGCCAAAGTGACATCACTTATTATACTTCGTTATCCACAGTTCATTCACTAACAGGCTGACCTATCTCACAAACTAAGGAAACTGTGCCAGCAGTAGCATTAGGTAATGTGAATTAGAATCTGATTGCAATATAAATTGATATGAATATAGCTTTTGACAGTTTTCTTAATATTCTAACTAGGATACAAAATAATTTTCCATTAGGATGAGAAGACAAATAACCTTGAACTATCTCTCTTCTAAGTCTTAGGCCGACACAAAATTTAAGGGCATCCTGGGGAGTCACTGTGTTATTTACTTCTTCCAGTGGGAGGTTCACTTGTGACCTATCCCTTGTTATCCTAACCCCCTTGCAATCACCTGCTGCATCTGACAGGCACTCTGCTCTATAGACTAGGCCTCCCCACACGGAGCACCTAGAAAAACTCCCACACCACCTGCCAGTGCCCCAGCTGCCTGAGCTGCTAATAGAACCCTGGTCACTTGCACCATCATTAGAAATGTATCCCTCTTTGCTATGGTGCTGGCAGCATTTTGCAGTCAATATTATACAATCAGCTGCTTGAGCAAACAGACTTCTTGCCCATTTATAACACAGGCTCAGAAATGGACATGGTACACAGACTACTTTATAAGTACTACAGACTGTTTACATTTTAATATGGAAAGAGGACTACTGACAGCTGTTTTGCTTGATTCATACAGAGGAACATTTAGAATAGCTATCCAATTATTTATTTCCAGTTTGATTACCAGGGAAGTCCACTGGGCCCAGAGAGCCCATTTTCAGTGGAGGCCCAGGGAGAAAAGCTCCATGAAACAAATTACAGTAAAGATAGCAGTCCAATAAAAATAAAAGTACAAGTACAAATACATGTCAAATAATGCAAAGCGTGAGCAATACTGCCCATAGTGGAAAATATTGTGCAAATATATTTTAACAAATTCACACAGTTAAAATCAAAAGTCAAAAGCCTTTTTACAATATTTACAGAGTGTGAGAGATCGTATGGGAATTAGCTATAGAAAGTTATAGCCAGCTATAAGGTGCTTAGGAACTCAGGAGGATACCATCCCAGGGTCTTTTGTTAAAGAGTGTTAGGTAGGGAGAATGCAGTTACATTTCCATTTGGAGGAGAGGTAGGTGTAAAGCTGAGTTTTGAAGTTGTTTGTGTTTGACATTGTCCTTAGTGTGGAAGGGACAGAGTTCCATTTCTTACCTAAGGAGAAGGAGAGAAGAAGTTGTCCAGCACGACGTTTAGGTCTGTGGACAGTAATTAAGTTTTGGTGCTCAGATCTGAGAGTTCTATTTGGGGTGTATGGGAGAAGAATGTTAGAGTGGGGCATTTGGTTGGATTAAATATTAGTCTATGTGCTGTAGTGAGCTGGAGGAAGTCCAGGTAATTTGTGAATTCTAACCAGTTGAGGGATTGGAGGGTAACACAGTGATGAGTGGAATGTTTGGCTTTGGTGGCAAATTTAGAAATTTTGTTATAACAGCTTTCACGTTTGGAAGTGATGGAAGAGAATAGGTTAGTTAGCAGTGGGGGGCCGTATAGAAGGGAGGGAGGGAAGGAGGTAAGAGGAGGCCAGAGTATGCCTGGCAGAAGTAGAGAGGAAGTGGTTGTTCCTGTATAGCATACCTAGTTTTTGGTTGGTTTTCTTTATATTTTGCTGAATATGGATGTTGAACTTGAGGTGTTCATCTATAGTTACACCGAGTAATTTGGTAAAGGGAACAACTTTGATCAGAGAGTTGCTTTGGCCAAGGTCTTAGAAGGAATTTTTATCAAAAGAGAAAGATTTTGAGGGCGTGTATTTTAGATTTGTTAGCATTGAGAAAAAGGTGATTTTGGTGCATCCAGATCTCAGTAGTTGAGAAGGCAGTCTGAGTTTTAGATAGGAGTTCAGGGAGGTTAGAGGCAGAGCAGACAAGTGTAGAGTCACATGCATATTGGATGACTTTGGCATTAGGAATAGCACAGTGAAAGTTATTGATAAAGATATTAAACAGCACTGGTCCAAGGATGGACCCCTGTGGCGCTCCATTAGGGGTGGGCAAGAAAGGTGAGGTGCCCTTTTTCCATTTCACAGCCTGAGATCTATATGACAGATAGCTTGAGAACCAGGAAAGTGTGTTTTGGGAGAGATTTATGTTTGAGAGGTGACTTAGAAGGTGCTTATGGGAAACAGTATCGAATGCTTTAGAGAGATCTAGGAGCACTGTGGATACTAAGTTCCCAGAATCTCAGGCTTCACTGACAGTTTCTAAGAATGAGAGTAGAGCTGTTATGGTGCTATGTCCTGGTCGGAATCAAAGTTGTGCAGGGGTAAGAAGTTGTTTTTTAGTCAGAAAAGGCACAAGTTGGAGGTGGATGCATTTTTTTAGGATTTTGGAGATTGGAGAGAGAAGAGCTATAGGGCAGAAGTTTGAAATGGCTCCCTTGAGGAGAGGAAGAATAAGAATAAAGGCGGAATGACAGAGTTTAAGGACATAGGATTCCTTTATGGATCTATTAATTGGGATACTAATTGGGAGAGCAATACCATCGGCAGCAGACTTGAGAAAGGAAGAGGGAATGTTGTCAGGTGCATTACAGTACATCAGAAAAGAGATGTACTTCTGGCAAAGGCCCAGGCAATTTATTCTCTGGTTAACTTACAGATCAAACTTATCTGGATCCTGCTTAGAAGTAGGTAAACTGTATGCAGGGCTTCCTTGGAGATTAGTGTTGGTCCCTGTCCTTTTCGCCTTTTTTTTTTAAATGTTATTCTTAACTTAGCAAAACAAAGCTTCCTATCACCATACACACAGATGACCTTCATCCGATCCTCTGAGCAGGTGCAGAAAGTCTACGAGATAATTTGAAAAAAGTCTGAACCTGAAGCAGGGCTAATAAACTGAAACCTACTAGGTATGCTACAATGTTATGTGGCACCTCTCAGAAACTAATGCATGCAGATCATTTAGCCATCAAACATCCTGAGAGCAAATTAGCAAGCCAGGTGCTTAGACTTACATATGTCTAAACTTGGCTTGTGTTAATAGTTCCTTAATAGTTTTGTCCTGTCTACCGTAACTCTATGAGACATAAAATCATGTACTGGCAAGAAGCTTTATTGTTCCAGAATAGTAATGATATCTACTGAGACCACATGAAGGCAAAATCTAACATGGCAAACATTAACTTAAGTACATGAAATAAAGCACTGTCCAGTTTACATGGCACCTTCTGGAATATTCTTCACAGTCATAATTCGTGCATTCTGCACTGAAAGGAAAATAATGCAATTATCATACGCTGCCAGATCAGATAGCTAAATTTGACAGTCTTCTCGTGCCCTTCACCTGCATTTTTTCTTTACACAGACAGTACTGCATTTGTTACAGAAACTTTAATAAAGCAAGGGAAAAAACACAGTCGTAAACTGAATCTACTCTTAGACAAGCAATGTTCCATAGGTTCATAGGTTGGTACTAGGCTATCAGCCCTAGGGCCTATACAAGCCTATCCATAACAATTCCCTGGCTATTTCTTCCCGCACTATTTACTTCCCTGAACCCCTTGTCTAGCAGGGCGACTGACGTGATCCCTGGGGTGAATTTCCTTTCTCCCATCAAATCAAGGTTCCCTTTGAAGAGGGCTAAAGAGGTGCTCTGCTTGACATGTATGCACAGTCTATTCCAGAGTCTGGGGAGTCTCTTGGTCAGGAACCTATTCTTCCAGCATGTTTTGTTTACTGTGATGACAAGGTTTAGATCCCTGGAACGTGTGGCTCTGAGGCATTGGGATTTCTTTAAGTGTAGCATGTCCAACAGCTCTGGGTTTGACATGGCCTTGTAAGTTAAGTAGAGATCGCCTCGGAGTAGACGATATGCGACAGAGTATAGCTGGAGTTTTTTAAGGCGGTCAGCATAGGGCATCTGCTTTAGGCCTGTGATTCATTATTCATTTGCCTATAACAACACATATTCATTTGCCTATAACAACACAGAGTTGTATCTCCTTATCTGAACTTACAACATACAGCTGCAATACCCACATCTCAAAATCACAAGCATGTTTTCTGGCCTAGCTTGCTTAGGAATAATGCTGAAATTCAGAAATTTATTTTGACAGCTGTAATGTCTAAAATAATTCTATTACAGAAAATCCATTCTCCGATTTATATTTTTAGTATTACAAATATATATCTAACAGCTTGATCCCAACTTGTCTTTTCAGCTCTGTACAATTATATTTGTAGACAAAATACTTATACAGCTTAAAAGTTGCTATAAAAGCTGTAATAATCTAACTACAGATGTAAGAAAAGCCACTGGAATGAATAATGCAATCTCTGTACTAGCATACATGCTACACTTTTCCATCACTGGTTATATACAACTACCGTATAGAAGTATTAAAGCTGGCATATTTATATCCTTATCAGAATCTACAGGACACCACTGTCTATCCCTGTCAAGACTTCGTTACTAAGCATACTTACATTTAAACTACTGAACCGGAGGCATTGCCCTCCTTGACATACAAATTACAAAAGCAGCCCAGAAGTCCTCACTGGCCAAGGATCACTTACCACAGACATCCTGCATTCGAACTGGCTTTGAGGCTTTATAGGTTCATAGGTTCATAGGTTCATAGATAAATACTAGACAATCAGTATGCAGACCATTACAAGCCTAGCCAAAAAAAGGTTCCCTCTAGCCTCAAGAAGACTGGGGAGATTTTGAGGTCATCCATCCAATTATCCAGGTTACCTTGGCAAAGGTGCTACTCTGCTTGACATGTTGTAGAAGCTTGTTATAGAACTGAGGGATATGTTTATCATTCCATTGTGTCTTATTTATCTGCTGATGAAGGTTTAATTCCTTTAACCAAATATCTGAGGTATCACTAGTTATGAGAAGGAATAAGAGTTCAAGTAGGGTTGGATCTTTTATGGCTCAAAAGGCCAGCCACATCTGTGACCATTTCTGCTTGAGCAGAGGAACCAGACAGGGGTGTCCTCCCTCCCCTTTGTTATTTGCATTATATTTAGAACCACTGGCAAAGAAAATAAGGGACTCAGAAACTCAAGGATAAAATTGGTATGGTAGTTAAGAAAAGCTGGCTGTATTTGCAGATGACATTATTTTATACCTGACAAAACCAGAAAGGGACATTACTGTTATATGGATATCAATAGCAAAATACAAGCAGTTGAAATATTTTTAGTCCCTTTAGTCTTATACACAGGTCAAGCATATTTTTATCAACCAGAGGAGAAATTGTGGATAGCAATTAATAAAGAGCTGAAGGATTTTATCTGAGAGGGGAAGATGCCAAGAGTCAAGTGGGATAAACTTATTCTTCCAATAGAACAGGGAGGATTGGGATTATCTGAGATGAAGAAGTATTTCAGAGCAACACAGTTAAGGCCAGACTTCCCAACCGTCCCGAATTACTCGGTTTTTACCGAGTTTTGGGGTCCCAATGAAGGGGTGCCACGATTCCTGAGTGGCACCCCTTCATTCCGATTTTTAAACTATTTTATTTAGATTCTGCAATTTCGGAGCTGACGTCATCACGTGCACGATGATGTCTGCTTCGTCAGCCTGTCAGAATAAAGCTCAGCCGCACATGTTGCCTGTTTGAATACTCGCGCTCATCTATATATTTGAATACTCAGTTCGTCTGAGCTGCTTTCATTTTAATGCTGTGCATGTTGCCCTGTTTGAATATTCGGTTCATCTGGGGCAGATTTAAAGCCATTCATACTTGGAGTGGAGTTATCTACATCTGCTGAGTGAGTGAATACTATATCTGCTTCTGCCATGTCATTTAGCTGCTTGGGGACTGCTAGTGCTATGCCGTTTAACATGGGGATTAGGATTCCATTGCAGTTCTGTGGATTGCTGAGAGTTACTGCAGCTCTTTCTCAGTGTGTGTGTGTGTGTGTGTGTGTGTGTGTGTGTGTGTGTGTGTGTGTGTGTGAATTCAACAGAACACTGCGCCGTAATGTACGTGAATTGAAGAGAACACACTGCAGAGGTATCTGCATGTGTGTGCTCGCACGCGCCTTTGTTTTTGTGTGACTAATCATAAAAAGAAACTGTTAATTTTTCATTTTTGTTCAGTGCAATTTTGGGGATTCGTGATTTGCATAGGTTTCAGGTTAGGGGAGCTTGTTGGTCAGAGAAGGCAGGTTTTGGCATATTTATTTCAAGGTTTTGTAGCTTGGGGAGCTGTTTGTTTGGGATTAGCATATACTGAAGATAATTGCATCTTTAGTCCATCAGTGTTCTGAAAGTCAATAGGTTTGACATTGGAACATAGACAACATAATGCACATGCTGTGAGTGTCCAAACACTCTTCTAGCCATCAGTACAAATTAAAAGACTATAGGAAAAAATGGAGCCGTAAAAGTGAAACTGTGGATGCAACACTGCTTGCAGGTATGAAGGTCCCATGTTTGATACTAGTGCTGGTTCTTGGCTGAATGAACTTAAACAGACCACCAAGGTTTGACATTGTAACTGTAGACGGCACCATCCATTTATAACAGACTTTATGAAAGCTGGAGAAATACTCTCAGTGAATTCCACAGGCATAAGATTCAGGAATTCCATGAGACTGATTATATGAAGTGCACATATTAACACTGTGATTGGGAGAGACTATCCATGGAGCTAAGAAGATCTTTATTAAAGCAAGTGAAGTAAAAAATAAAGCAGAATGAATCATATTCAGATTTTTTTACTTGCAGAAGTTGACAGCCTGTGAAGTAAAATCAAGAATAAATAGTGCCTAGGGCTATTTTAGTGTGCAACAATGGAAATTCCCAATGTTTTAAAATAAGTGTTGCAGAAAGGAATAATTCCATGAGAAAAGAAACACATAATGACATAAAAAGAACCTAGCTGGGTCATTAGTGAGGTATGGACGTTCTATGTGAATGGAATTATTCACTGTAGTACAATGCAACATGTTTTAGCATGCTGAATCTATATGACAAAGAGAATAACTGGCTCGATAAGCGAGTCATTTTCCTTCAGTGAATACTGCAAGACAGCTGCAGTAAAATCATTCTTATGATAGCCTTGTTTCTTCTGATTCAGCTTCTGAGCTCAGGCCAACTGCCGATATTTGTAAGCAATGAAGAACAACATGTAAAGTACAGTTATATCTGATATGGCAACATAACACAGCAGAAAGGATTCAAGGGTCTAACTCCTTGTAGGTACCCCCCCCCCCCCCCCCCACAATTTAGAGGGAGGACAAGAACAGAAACTAAGTAGCAAGCAAGCAAGTGTATATTGTACTGAATACTGAATGGAAAGAATTAGGTGATTACAGTAATACAAGAGTAAAGACACAAAGTTAGAGTAAATGTTTTGTATCGTTCTGCAGTCTGTTGAGAACAAAGTGATGCAAAATTCAGCAATGATTGTTTGACAAATTCTGGACTTTCTTTCGTTTTATGCCTCTTTTTCATCAATCTCTAGTTATGATAGTCTGCAACTTGTACTTATTTGATTTTTTGAATGTGGAAGGTAGGCTGGTACAAGGATTCTGTCAGCCGCAACCTAAGACACAGGGTAGGGGCTATTACAAATTGTATATATTTACACCTAAGATGTGCTATACAAAGTTTGCAGGATATTAAATAAGGCAACATTTTACACAATATAGTCAGTTTACAGTCATTGTAGAAGTAAAGAAGTATGCACACATTAGTGTTTATGGTAAATAGGGTGAAATAGCCAGGTAATGGGACATTGGAATGGCTGCAAGGGGACTGTGGTGCCATATTTTGGTTGTCTGTTCTTCAGTTTGCGTTTGAAAGTTGGTATCCCACAACTCCATTGGAATGGACGGGGTTATGTAATTATGTATGCAATTTTTATGTTAATCAGCGTACAGATTTGTACCTATTTTTCATGGGCCTCGTCCAGATTTTTTATGTTGCCAGGTTGAGAGGTATGGTTAAGGCTCCTATACATATAATTCAAAGTGGAAAGAGATGATGATGAAACAGGGGGTAAAACTCAAGTAACAGGGATCAACTGGGATTTTGAATGCAGACCTTTAATGAGAACAACAGTAATCATACAGAATATTATATTTATAAAGTAACAGAAGGTATTCTAAGACATAAGACAACACAGGCATGTAGAAAGGATATTTTGCCAATAGAGATGACTGCAATCAGTGACAATAGGCATGAAGGGGCTGCAATATATTGGAGAAAGCTGGCAAAGGAACCAAGGTATTGGGAACAAATAACAAGAGTTGGAAAGGTAATAGAATGTGAAGATGCCAAGAGCATATTTGGACTGCAGGTTAGAGACTACCTGCTCTGTCATGGATTGATATCAGAGTATAGGCAAAGAGAAGAAATGGGAAATTTAGGAAATGGGTGTCCTAAATAAAAGACCAGCACTGGGAGTTTTTAGTAGAATCTATAACAGAAGCTGCCATTAAGAAAGAAATAATTGGAGCATATAAAATATTGCATGATAACTATAAGAATCAGTCAGAGGAGTTTAGAAAGGATTGGGAAGAGGGATTGGATAAGCAATTCACAAAGAAACAATGGGGGAATATATGTACGTCTCCCAAATATGTAACAAAGTCTAGAAGAATTAGGATCTTTGCCTGGAAGTGTTTACATGGGCATTTTTATACCTCAAGCAGACTTCAAAGAATTTTTCCTGAGGTAGACAAATGTTGGAGGTGTAATGGTGAAGAAAGAGGTAAACGGGAACATATTTTCTGGGAGTGTAAGGAGTTGGCAGACTTTAAAGATTCCCTGTGGACTGCTCTGTCAGAGATGCTAAGTGAGAAAACTGGAGTAATTAGGGAAATTATTTTTTTGAACTATAATACAGAATCAGTATTGTCCAGACATAGTAATGTCTTGCTGAGTGTAATTATGATGGCTGTCAAAAAGGCAATTACTAGAAAATGGAAATCAAAGTCTAAACCAACTTTACTAGAAGTAGTGAATATAGTAACAGAGATAAAACAGCTGGAATTGGGATCTTTAGAAATGGGTAGGAGCAAACTACACAGGAACAACGGGTAGTATACAAATGTAAGTGGTAGTATACAAAGGTAACTGATAGCATACAAATGTAAGTGGTAGCATACAAAGGTAAGTCATTGTATACAAATGTAAGTCATTGTATACAAATGTAAGTGGTAGTATACAAAGGTAAGTGTAGTATACAAATGTAAGTGTAGTATACAAATGTAAGTGGTAGTATACAAAAGGTAAGTGATAGTATACAAATGTAAGTGATAGTATACAAATGTAAGTGGTAGTATACAAATGTAAGTGGTAGTATACAAATGTAAGAGATGTATAATGTTTGCAGCTACAGTTGTATCGGCATGGTTTGTAATGTGTAATGTTTGCAACTGAAATGTGCCAGTATGGTTTATTTTCATTTATATAAATGTAAGATTGCCTATGTCATACATGATAATTTAATAAAGATGTTTCTTGCTTTAAAAAAAAAAAAAGGCAAGGCACAAATCTCCACAGAGAAGTCAGTAAGAGACTGAGTGCATTGAAAGAGCTGCCAATCTCACCTGATAACTTAAGATTTTTGATACCAAATACGTGCCAAAAGAGGAGAAATGTGACATTATATTCAATAACAGGTATGATGAGATACAAGTAAAGGCAAATTAAGACTTCTTCACATCCAGTGAAGATGTCCTTTGAAATTAGATGAGCCACATAAAAGGCCTTCCAAACTTCTGTGGAGACAAAATGGTCAAATGATAAGGAGCTATCAACAAACATGCCTAGATCCCTTACTAAAGACTGGCATTTAGAAGATTACATCAGCTATCTGGGAAAGTTTGCCTGTTAACACAAGTGACCAGAATCTGCCAGTACTGTGGAGTAGAGGGATAAATCCCTTACTATGGCCCAGGTGACCTGGGTTTTCTTAATGGTTTGGGCATTTGAGGTACTGTCAAGGAGGACAGGTGCACCTGTTCTTGGAGGAGTGAGGATGTGTGCTGGACATTATGAGACTAGAGCTTGCTGGTGTTTGTTGGGGAGCCAATCATGAAGCATGTTCCGCAGGGTGGATAGGGTGGCTTGCCGTTGTTACCTTCATGCAGAAGTGTGGAGCAGTGTGGCACTGTTTGCCCATTGCATGTCATCTTAGGGTGTTAATTGCACATGCCAAAGTTTGGGGAAACCATCTCAGGAAGCCTTGCAGTGCCATACTGGCTGCAACTTGGTGGGAGTAAGTTTAGGGGTGATTATGGAATGTTAGGTAGATCCGGTGATAGATGGAGACACTAAGATGTGCTGGGGGACAGCAGCATAGGGAGAATAAAAAAAGATAAAAGGTGAACGGAATCTGGTAAACTTTAAAAAAGCTAAATGAAAAGAACCCCACAAATGTCAAATTTTCAAAGATAGTGGCTGAGTGATCTAAAGTTCTGCTCTGACAATACTCTAACAGTCTTATAATACACTTTTGAATGATGATCATTCCAATAATTCCCAGAGATCTAGCTGCTGATTTTAACTGTATTATTTTATAAATATGATATGGAACTTTATTATTGTTGCATACATTTCTTGTTACTTTTTTTGTAAGTATTGCAAGTATCTCTTGGCTCATAGTCATGGATGAAAAGGGGCTCAGTACCATTTCATTTACCTGGTTAACCAACTAACCAACTAACCAACCAACCAACCAACCAACCAACCAACTAACCAACCAACCAACTAACCAACTAACCAACTAACCAACTAACCAACTAACCAACTAACCAACTAACCAACTAACCAACTAACCAACTAAATTATGCTGAGATCCAGATACAATACCAGCTAGATAAAGGTGCTTTTCCTGAAAGGTATTTTAACCCTGCTATGTGTATTGGTTCAAAGGGTGGCAAAGTCCGTTTTAAGTCCAGAAGAGGAGAAATATGACTCTTTAGTTGTCTTAAGTGTAGCAGGAAGGCCTTACCTAATTTTTCTGCAGCAATCCCTGGAAAACTTGGAAGACAAGTTGAATTTGCAGAAACTTTAATTTTGATATAGTAAACTAATCAAGTAAGCAATACAAGTAGACTAATAACCTTGGAATGAGACAATGCAAAGGATCCAGTGTTTGTGACACAGTTCAGGAAATAAACCTTTTCCACTACTGCATGTAAGATTTTCTTGTATTATTCTTTGATGTATTTAAAGGAATCAGAACTGGATCTCATCTGCTGACAGATTCAGGATCTGAGATGAGGGGTGCTACAAATTTGCATTGCTGTTGAGTCACTAAGGACCCATTGTGGAATAGTGTTCAGACTTATTAGCATAGGAATGGGTGTCTTTGTCAAGATGCAGCCATTAATGTTAGAATGGTCTTATCTTGTTTTGTTATGAGCAGAACCTTCTAAATCAAAGGAAAGTGAGGAAAGCCAAATATTAAGATTTCATGGGAAGAAGAAAGCATTGCTCAAGCTGTTTCCTGAGGAATAGCAGGCAAACACATTTGACTGATGTTGTAATGTACAGGAAACAGATCTGATTCTGGACGACACTACAGCTGCACAACATACTGACATGTGTGTATCTGGTTTCCATCACCTGATTGTTGTAATGAGTAAGAAACAGATCTTCGTCTGGGGACACCACAACTCTACAACATCTTGACATGTATATCTGGTTTCCATTAGCTGAATCTTCGTCTGGGGACACCACAACCCTACAACATCTTGACATGTATATCTGGTTTCCATTAGCTGAATCTTCGTCGGGGGACACCACAACTCTACAACATCTTGACATGTATATCCGGTTTCCATTAGCTGAATCTTCGTTTTCATTATCTGATTGCTGTAATATGCAGGAAGCAGATCTACGTCTGGGGACACCACACTGTATAACATCCTGATACGTGTGTGTGTATCTGTTTTTTATTTGTGTTCCAATGCTATTTTGCTGCTTAGGGCATCTGCTAACTGATTCAGTAAACCAGGAATGTAAACGACATGTGCTTCTGTACCATATTACTGTAGTACCTTCTATCTTGATCCAAAGGTGCCTTGATGGACCTCCTCCATATCCATAAAACAAACAGCATCAGACTTGCTTGTTCTAAAGACTTAAACCTTGCCTAGGATACAATTAAGACCTGCTGGGGAGACAGTTATATATCCTAGGGAGCACCCGTTCTCTGGAACAAGCTCCACATCCATGTTAAGCAGAGCTCCTCCCTAATCCAATTCAAGTAGAATTTGGACAACTGGATGAGAAACAGGAGATTCATCATTGGTTTGGCACCTATGTCTCTAATGGATACAGGGAAAGTACATTTGTGTACCTACCATAAATGTAGATGTTAGAGTGCATTCACTATTGCAGTCATTACTCTTGGGTTATCCTGCTCGCAGGCTACCCGCAGTCGGCAGTCCTGGTCCAGCGTTGGTTGCTGTCGCCTCTTCCCTCTTTTTCTTGCCACAGATGTCAGGTGCCCCCAAAAGGGTAGGCTAAATATATAATGCCAATAAACATACATGCAGTAAAGAAACATTTCCTTAATCTACAAGCAAATACACCACATAGGTTGTATAGAATAGAGAAGTACAGATAAACTCCAGCAAAAGAAAGGGGGACGGAGGGAGGGTAACCTGGACTGCAACAGTGAATACACTCTAACATCTACATTTATGGTACGTACACAACTGTACTATGTTCATCGTGTTTCACTGTTGCAGTCATTACTCTTGGGTTGAATCCCAAAGCTGAGGATGGGTGGCTGGGCTAAATAGGATTAGGAGAGGCTATGAGGCCCTGCAGCAGTGGCAAAGCCTGCTCTGGATTTAGAGTAAAGAGGTAAGAGGTAGTGCTTTGTAAAGATGTGCACTGAAGTCCAAGTTGCATCCTCTAAGATGTCTTTGGTTGGTACTCCTCTGAGGAAGGCTGCTGAAGTGGCTGCTGCTCTGGTAGAATGAGGCCTAATGCCCTTAGGCACTGATTTGCCATGCTGAGAATAGCAGAAATGGATGCAATGGGCTATCCATTTAGAAAGTCTGTTTTGAGATGGCCTTTCCTTGTGATCCTGCAGCATATGACACTAAAAGTTGCTCAGTCTTTCTGAAAGCTTTAGTTCTGTCCAAGTAGAAGCATAGCTGCCTGTGTATGTCCACATGTTCTGTGGGTTTGGATAAAAGGTAGGCAAGTGAATGGTTTGGTTAAGGGTCACACTGGACACCACCTTAGGCATAAATGTTGGATTTGTCCTCAGAGAAACCCTGTCTGGATGAAAAATGATAAAAGGTTCCACAGCCATGAGTGCTTGTAACTCCAAGACTCATCTCGCAGAGGTTATTACTAGGAGCAGAGCTGTTTTCCATGATAAGAATTTTATATCAGCTGTTGAGGCTGGCTCAAAAAGAGGCAGTGTGAGCTTCTCCAAGACATAATTGAGGTCCCATGCCGGAATTGGTGCTCTCCTTGGAGGCCTGATGTTTTTGGCCCCTCTGAGGTACTGCCTTATTAAAGGATGAGAAAAGACAGGTGGTTCTGTATTGTAATGGGCTGAAATGGCAGAGGCATGAATCTTAATTGATGGAAAGGCCTTTGTCCAGCATCTCAGTTAGTTATTGTACAATCTGAGGGATATTTGGTACATGTGTGTCAATGCCTTGTTCCTGGTTCCAAGCACAGAATCTCTTCCATTTTTCTGCATAAGATTTTCTGGTACTGGGCCTCCTAGATAACATCCATAACAGCTTTTGAAAGAGGAGTGTTCTGTATGGCTACATTAGCCGCCATGCTGCCAGATTTAAGGTCCTGAGTTGGCTGTGCAGGATCAGATTGTTTTGTTGGGTCAGCAAGTGAGAGGTTTGAGGCAATATCCATGCTGGACCTTGAGACAAGCTCTTTAGGATTGGGTACCAGTGCTGGCGTGGCCAGTCTGGTGCAATCAGTATCATTTTTGGCTTCTCTTGTCTGACCTTTAGGAGTACCCTGGGAAGAAGAGGCAGTGGAGGAAAGACATATACTGTTAGGTTTATCCAGCTGAAGGATAGGGCGTCCACTCTCCATGCTTGTTTGTGATACATCCTTGTGCAAAATCTCTGTAATTGGCAGTTGTGAGGGGAGGCAAATAGATCTATGTCTGGCAGTTGTGAGGGGAGACAAATAGATGTATGTCTGGGCATCCCCATTTCCTTGTTATCATGCTGAAGACTTGTGGATCCAGTTTCCACTCGTGGGGATCCATGAGGTTTCTGCTTAGTTCGTCTGTCAGAGTATTTGTTTTTCCTGGCAGGAATTGTGCTTGCAGGTGAACTTGATAAGTCAATGCTGTGTCCCATAAGGTCATTGCTTGTCTGCAGAGGGAGTAGGAATGTATGCCTCCCTGCTTGTTTATGTACCACATGACCATAGTATTGTCCGTCTTTATCAGTAGCTGTCCTGGATGAAGTAGATCCTTGAAAGCTGTCAGGGCATTCTGAACAGCTAGCATCTAGATGCATCTGGCTTGCAGGCCATGTGCCCTGAATACATTTTCCTGCCATATGGGCCCCCCCAGGCATAATCTGATGCATCCGTTGTCAGTGTCTGTCTGGCTGTGGGTAAAGTGAATGACAGACCCTTGTTGTGGTGACAGGCCTGTGCCCACCATTGAAACTCCTGTTGCAGGCAGGGAATGAGGGTAATTACTGTCTCCAGGCTGTGGCAATGCTGAGTCCAAACACTTTGTAGATACCATTGTAGTTTCCTCATATGCAGTCTGGCATATGGAATTAGTAGAATGCAGGATGCCATGAAGCCAAAGGCCTGCAGGATTTTTCTTGCAGATAACTGGGTCTTTGCTGCTAACTTTTTGAAGTAAGAAGTCAGTTGCCTTTGTTTGTCTGGCGTGAGATAAGCCATCTGGGCAGTTGTATTTAAGCTTTCACCCAGGAATATTATCTCTTGAGAGGGTACTAGTTTTGATTTATTTTCGTTTACGGTGTACCCTAGGCAAATTAGTAATCTTTTTACAAATGCATGTCTTTGTTCTCTGCTTGAATAAGGCAGTTGTCCAAGTAGAGATATATTTGAATTCCTTTTTGTCTGCAAAATGCAATTACTGGTGCCAGGCATTTTGCGAAGACCCTGGGTGCAGTAGATAAGCCCAAGGGCAGTGCAGAGAATTGGTAGTGCATTGAGCCAGCTATGAATCTGAGGCATCTTCTGCAAGATTGTCTGATTGGGACATGCAGGTATGCCTCTTTTAGGTCCAAAGTTACGAGCCAAGCCTTCTTGCCCAGCATGGGCAGTAGCTGCTGTAGAGTCAACGTCTTGAATTTTGGAACCTCCAGAAACGTGTTTAGTATAGACAGGTCCAATATTGGTCTCCAGGTTTTGTCCTTTCTGGGCACTAAGAAAAGTCTGGAGTAAAATCCTTGCCCCTGCTCTTGTTGTGGTACTTGTTGAATGGCCCTCATGTCCATGAGGGCTGTAATTTGCTTTTGTGCCTCTGCCCATTGATTGTGTGGCAGGTCTGGCATACCTTTTGCTCTTGGTAGGGTGTGAAAATGGAACCTGTAGCCTTGGGACACTATGTTCAAGACCAGTTTGTCTTGGGCAATCATTTGCCAATTTGGTGAAAAATGTGCTAGCTTCCCCCCCAAGGGGGCTGCCAAAAGAAAAGTGCTTGGATCTGGCAGAGGAAAGTCATTGAGACCGTTTCCTGTAAGGTTGTGATTGGTCTTCTCCGCTTTTGGAGGTAGGAGCACCCCATTGTTTAGGCCTGTATGAGCCTTGGGGCTGAGATCTGCCTCTGGGACGTCTGTATCTGCCTCTTTGTGGCCTGTCTGATACTGGAATGGACCAATTTTTTGAAGGCCAGTTCCTGTTAAATCTGGGTGGCTGTACCTGTAAGAAATCCTTAACTGTCTGCATGGATTTCACTTTATCCTCCATTTTCTTCAACACCTCTTCTGCTTTAGCACCAAACAAAGTATCATGCTGTAATGGAGCATCTAATAATTTTGCTTTAACATGATCAGGCAGATTCTGTTCCTTTAACCAAGCATGCTTTCTAATAACAGACCCTGTAACAGCGGCCCTGCAAGAGGCCTCCAGTGAATCATAACCACATTGCAAAGTATGCTTTCCCACTTGTTCAGCTGCATGCAATAAATCCTGCATTTCCTTGTTCTCTGAACTTTCAGAATTTGGCAACATTTTCTGTTTAAGCAGTGACATTAAGTATTGCTGATATTTAAGCATATGAAACTGACAATTTAAAGCCCTTACAGCCAAGCTAGCAGAAGTGTAAACCTTTTTTCCCCCATCTGTCCAATGCCCTAGAATCCCCATCAGAGGGGACAGGGTTTTTTGCAGTAGATGCTTTGACCCCTTTGGGACCCTGAGATATAGTTTTGGGGTCAGCAGCGGGGTTTTTATATAGGAATTTATGAGAATCTGGGACCCTGTAGTATCTGTCTGGCTTAGCAGGTGCAGGGGTAAAGAGTCAGGGGACAGGCCGGACTCTGAGAATACATCATCTACAATGTCTAGAACAGGTGGAATAGCAAGGGGTTGTGCTGAGGAAGAAGCAGAAAGTCTGAGCCTTTTCTTAGATTCTGAGTAATCTTGGCTCTCCCAGTGGAAATGCTCCCTCATGGTATGCAGGGTTTCCCCAAAAGAATAATCCTCAGGAGGAGAGGCTGAAGGAATGGATTCTTCAGCATCAGAATCCTCATAGGGAGGAATAGAATAATCCTGTTCAGAAGAGGAATCAGAGGAAATAGAGACCTGATTAGAAGAAGCATATTCTGTCTCTTGCCTAGGCATCAGGAGGGGGATGGGAACCCCTGATCAAAGTAATTAGGTCTTCGGCCATTTTAAGCATCTGTTTTTTAGGAATAGAAGTCCGAGTAGGAGAATGCTGTACTTGTTTCTTTGTCTTTAGAGCTGCTTTAGTCTTTGAAGCTGAAGATGGTTTAACATAACTGTGTAGGTCTGAAGACACCCTCAGAAGCCGATGCCTGCTCAGTGGCTCCGGACCCATCTGAGGGAATGATTTCCGAGTGTCCAATACCTTGAGTATCCAGAGGCCCAGTCGGCTCCACATGGGAGTCTGAAGTGGCCTGTGGCTCTGAGGTAGCGGGTGCCAGGGGCTGCGAAAGCGCCTCACTGAGAACCGGCGACTGGCCTAACGGAGGCCTCGTCGTCGGTTTTGGACCTCAGATGCCTATCCTTTTCCTTGTCCTTGCGTTTTTTGTAAACTCCAGTCATCAGCTGTTCCGATGGCATTATATAATTAAACCTTTGGCCAAAGTAATGAAATGCAAAATCGAACAGACGCTTAATAGTGTGTTGGTTAAATCTAGCACAAAACCGACAGCTAGCAACGTCATGGTCAGGGCCTAGGCAAGGAATACAGTAAGAGTGAAAATGCTTATGAGGTATTTGCTTCCCACAAGAAATACAATTATTAACTTTTTCTGACATCGGTCTGGAGCAAGAAAAACGTTTCCCCAATGGGGTACTTAGCTTTAATGAAGACTTCGGTTCTGAAATTCGGATTTGAAAATCTCAGGAGTCGGCCGACCGGCACTTGTGAACTGCTTTTGCTTCGGGCACCGCACGACAAGAAAGACTGAAGAAAATGGCGTCGGCTGCATCTTTTATACCCCTGGTACACTGACATCAGGGAAGAGGTGACAGCAACCGATGCCAGACCAGGACTGCTGACTGCGGGTAGCCTGCGAGCAGGATAACCCAAGAGTAATGACTGCAACAGTGAAACACGATGAACATCCTGTAAATGGTTCATCTCCCAGGCTCTGCTTGTAAATGTTTCACCTCCCAAGCCCCTGCTTACATTTATCAAGGGTTCCAGAACTTGTCAGAGATTTGGGATGCATGACTAGGCTTAAAAAGCCCCTTGTAGTTGTTAGCCTAATAAATACCTATGAACCTATGTAGATTCAGGTGTAATGCTCTCTCCCAAAATTCAAACTGGCTCTTTATAGAGTTGGAAAGATCTGCGTCTCCTTAGTTGTTTACGTACAATATTACTGAAGTATCTTCTGTCTTATCAAAAGGTGTCTTGATTGAAAATTGTTCTACATTCAAGTCCTTCAGATTAATAGGAAGAGATATTTTTTCCTATAGAACAGGTGTCTTCTACTGACAGGCTCTTGAAGTGAACTCTCCAGGAAAAGTCCAAAGAATTGGTTTTAAATATTGCATTTCAGATTGGGAAAGCAGTTCCCTTTTTATGTGTAGGTTTGTCATGCACAACCGTCACAGGAATTCTGTAGTTATATATTGAGGAATGGAAAGGACCTCTTAAAAACTATCTTTGCCAGTTAACGTAATACTAAGATAATTTTGTTGGGACTGATTAAATACGTGTCCGAATCGGGAAATTTCATCAAAAGGATTAAATCTATGAGTGCATCAAGACATTTTATTGATGCTGAAAGTGTCAGAGATTATGTTTTAATTTATCCTTATGCACAGAGATTAGAAGAGTATATCTGCCTGCCGTATGTGCTGAACTGACACTTTTTTGCCACTATCAATCAATTGTCCAAACAGGTAAAAATAGTTATGTTCTTCTTTTTGATGTGTGCAAACAGCGGAGCTAAACATTTTGTAAACATTATGGGGCTGTGGACACAAGACAGAATAACTAAAAACTGAAAATGCTGCTCAGTTACTTGTAATATGGAGATAGTATTTGTGAGTGAGTCTCCCTGGAATGTGGAGGGAGAGAGAGAAGGTGTGTGGGAGGGTTTCCTGGAATGTAGAACTGGTATGTCTGGGAGAATCTCCCTGGAATGTGGAGGTAGTATTTGTGGGAGCATCTCACTGGAATCTGGAAATAGTTATGTATACAGGGACTAACTGAAATGTGGAGAGAGAGTGTATGTGTGGGAGAGTCTCCTTTTGGGAATGTAGAATTGTATGCATGGGACAGTCTCACTGGCATGTGGATACAGTATGTGTGGGAGGGCCTCACTCTAATGTGGAGACAGGATGCGTGGGAGAGTTTCACTGGTATACGGATAGAGTTATGTGTGGGAGGGTGTTGCTCTAATGTGGAGATGGGATGCATGGGAGAGTTTCACTGGTATATGGACAGAGTTATGTGTGGGAGGGCCTAAGTCTAATGTGGAGACAGGATGCATGGGAGAGTTTCACTGGTATACAGATAGAGTTATGTGTGGGAGGATGTTGCTCTAAAGTGGAGATAGGATGCATGGGAGAGTTTCCCTGGTATTCGAACAGAGTTATGTGTGGGACGGCCTCACTCTCATGTGGAGATAGGATTTGTGGGAGAGTTTCAGTAGTATATGAACATAGTTATGTGTGGGAGGGTCTCAGTGGATATACATCCACATCCAAGTTTGCCACATAATGGTTTTGCTCTGTGAAGGGAATCGAGTCTTCAGAGCCATCACGCTGAATGACTTTATGTTGATTAAAGTAATCTAAAACTGGCTTTGAAGGTGTATCCTTCTTAGGAACTGCAAACAGTCTGGAGTGAAATGTTTTACCTCTCTGATTGGAAGGTACCTTTTCTACCACTTTATTTTATTAACATGTAATTTGGCAACCATAAGGCTTGTTTTTAAGACATGCACATCCCCTCAATACTATCCTAACCTGGCAGCCATTGACAAAATAAGTACAGCATAATATGTACATTTCAATGGGAACTCTAATTTCATGCAGTAAAGCAGATAACTTATCCGTTGTTTTCATGACAGGCTGCACATAACTTATCCGTTGTTTTCATGACAGGCTGCACATTCTACTGAACCTGTTCTAACATAGAATTTTCATATGACACTATGTGACATAAATAATTTATTGCCCTTGCAGCTAAGGTATTGAAAGAATATATTTTTACCATAATTTTCTGGCAACTGAGAATATTTTAATATAAAAACAAAAGTACAGCTTTCTCACTCTGTTTAGCTATTGATAGAGAGACAGTAACAGGATTAGCTCTGTGTGAATTGTATAAATCCTATTAATTTAAAGCAGCTTTTTCAGCGGATAAAGCTTGTGAATGTCAGGATTGATCATTTGTTGCTAAACATTCTGAAAAATGTAATGCACTGGCAATACTTTCTGCTCTATATTTGGTAGCTGTATCATCTCAGTACATCTCTAATTAGAAGAATAATTCTCTGCAGACCAGTCCAGTTGAAAAAATATCTGCTACAAAATTTAAGGTATCCATAGAAATCAATACCTTATGTTGGAGATCCAGAAGAAAGCAAAGAAGAATCTACCTTATGTGAATCCTTTAAAAAAAAAAAAAAAAAAAAAAAGAGGTAAAATCTGGATAATATAACATTATCCTGTTCACTAGTGGAGACACAGGGGAGAAGTTTTCTATTTTTTTACCCTTTATTCCTTTTAATGATTCCCTCTGGTGACTTTGATTGTCTTAGTCTTTCTTTCCTTCTTCTTATCAAGCTCCCTGGTGTGCACAACACCTGTTTCTTATTGAATTCCTTCTATCAAGCTCCCTGGTGTGCACAGTGCCTGTTTCCTATTGAATTCCTTGTATCAAGCTCCCTGGTGTGCACGAAAACTGTTTCCTATTGAATTCCTTGTATCAAGCTCCCTGGTGTGCACGACGCCCGTTTCTTATGGAATTCCCTGTATCAAGCTCCCTGGTGTGCACGACGCCCGTTTCTTATTGAATTCCTTGTATCAAGCTCCCTGGTGTGCACGGCACCTGTTTCTTATTGAATTCCTTGTTATCAAGCTCCCTGGTGTGCACGGCACCTGTTTCTTATTGAATTCCTTGCATCAAGCTCCCTGGTGTGCACGGCGCCTGTTTCTTATTGAATTCCTTGTATCAAGCTCCCTGGTGTGCACGCCTGTTTCTTATTGAATTCCTTGTATCAAGCTCCCTGGTGTGCATGACGCCTGTTTCTTATTGAATTCCTTGTATCAAGCTCCCTGGTGTGCATGACGCCCCTTTCTTATTGAATTCCTTGTATCAAGCTCCCTGGTGTGCATGACGCCCCTTTCTTATTGAATTCCTTGTATAAAGCTCCCTGGTGTGCATGACGCCTGTTTCTTATTGAATTCCCTGTATCAAGCTCCCTGGTGTGCACGACGCTGGTTTCTTATTGAATTCCTTGTATCAAGCTCCCTGGTGTGCACGGCGCCTGTTTCTTACTGAATTCCTTGGTGTTTGTACATGGTTGAAAAAGGAGCTAAACTATGATATACAAAAAGGGAAAAAACACCTATCACAGTCAGACTTTAATCCTTTATGAAATGTGAATGAAGATCTTGGGGGAAACAATCAAGAAAAGTTTGATGAGCACAGATCACTTTTTATAATGTCTATTCATTTACTAAAGTTTGATGCAAGTCAGTTGCTGTGGCACCGAAAGAGGGAATAAAGCACTGAAAGTAGAAAGAAAGAAATGAAGAAAGTTCCGGGCAATTCTGCCTATATATGAATGACTCATGCACACACTAAGGGTTCATAACATAAAACCAGCATAAGCCTTCATGGAAGGTGTGATCACATCTGGTAAAAAAACAAAAGGGCTCTCAGCTTCTTCATTCCAGAATAAGGAACAACGCCAAGAATAATCAGGGACAAAGGTCTCAAATCAGGGACACTTTTTAAGTATTGGTAGTATTATATTAGAAAGTTAACAGAATTATGTAAATTACCTTGGATTTTATTAAGCAAAAAAAGGCTAGACCAGACAGTAAAGTTTTGAGCCAAAATTAGGGACATCCTTGAAAATCAGGAACATTTGAGAAGGTTAGTGATAACTGTGGCCAGACCACGGGGGGATAAACCAAACTGTTACGAATTTCTTTTACAGTGACCCTCTCTGAAGAAGATTGAATAATTGTGTACGTGGAATGATTTCCTGAATCATTGTAGCAAAATCAGAGATATATCACTTCTTGCTGTAATAACAGAAACTATACGTATATAGACCACCAGGGTAGATAATAATTAACATTATTTCTTTAAATTAGCTAATTCAGAACTCATAGGCAGCCACGGTGGTGCAGCGGTTAGCGTTGGTGCCTCACAGCAAGAGGTTCTCCGGTTCGATCCTCGGCTGGGGTGCTTTCTGTGCGGAGTCTGCATGTCCTCCCTGTGGTCGTGTGGGTTTCCTCCGGGTGCTCTGGTTTCCTCCCACATCCCAAAGACATGCTATAGGTGGATTGGACACACTAAATTGGCCCTAGGTGTGAGTGTGTGCATGTGTGTGCCTTCTATGGAAGGTTGGGCACTGGGCTGGCAACTCGACACCGTAAAACTCCACTGCCAATCGTGAGTAGACGGTGATCTGCTGTGGCGAACCCTAACTGGGAAAAAAGCCGGAAGAAGATAATTCAGAATTCAAGGGTTATCTTTCGGGTTGTCATGCAGTGCATAAAAATGAAGTTCATGAAATTTCATTATTGAAAAGCATGTTCACAAAAAGCTGTATTTTAACTGAATATGTTGATACAAGACATAACATGTCTTTTTTCAATATTTTGATAGCTGAAAATGCTAGGGCGGCCATGGTGGTGCAGTGGTTAGCACTGTCGCCTCACAGCAAGAGGTTCTCCGGTTCGATCCTCGGCTGAGGTGCCTTCTGTGTGGAGTCTGCATGTCCTCCCTGTGGTCGCATGGGTTTCCTCCGGGTGCTCCGGTTTCCTCCCACATCCCAAAGACATGCTATAGGTGGATAGGACACTCCAAATTGGCCCTAGGTGTGTGTGTGTGTGTGTGTGTGTGTGCCTTCAGTGAAGGTTGGGTGCTGGGCTGGCAACTGGACACTGTAAAACTCCACTGCCAATCATGAGCGGACAGGTGATCTGCTGTGGCGACCCCTAACCGGGAAAAGCCAAAAGAAGAAGAAGATAGCTCAAAATGCTTCTTCTATTTTTCTTTTATTATTATTTATTTTTTATTTAGGGCTCAACAACATTTTTTTTTATTTTCTGTATTTTTAAGCAGGTAGTGGACACTTTTCAGGCTTCCGGCACCACCTAGGCAGAGGGAGAAACAGAAAACATGCACACACAGTTACAGCTTTTAAATAAGACATTCTTAAATGCAGGCTTAAAAATCAAGGCAGCTCTGTGACAGAGGGATAAAACCCTAACTATGACCAGAAGGCCAAGGTCTGACCAGCAGCAAGGACAATGGAGTAGGTGACTGGGCAATTGTGTAGTGTACTGGCTCACCTTCAGTTCTGTGCAGGAGTGGGCGTTGCTCTGGTGATTGGCGTGAAAAGTTGCATATGAAATGAGGCATGATTGACATGCCATTCATATTAGACAGTGACATCATGAATGCAATTATGTGGCCGAATGTAACAATAGTACTGTAAAAGTATCACGTGCAGACTCAATTAACACCTGGCAAGTCTGACTATTTAAAAACAAAGACCAGTTACCACCTCGCATCTTTTAAAATATATAGGTGGTACTTTCCTAGAACTGTGGTGGTGGTGCTGCGGTAGCATTGTCGCCTCACATTAAGACATCATGTTCGATTTTCAGCTAGAGCGTCTTCTGTGTGGAGACATGCGTGAATGGGCATACCTTCGCTGAAGGTTGTGCGTCAGGGCCGGCAACTCGGCACGTAAAAATCTACTGCCAATCACTACCGGACCAGAGTTCCGCTGTGGCAACCCCTAACCGGGAAAAGCCGAAAGACACAACAACAAAATGTGGCACTTTCCTCACAACTTATCCGGTCAATAGATTGGTGATTAAAACTATGATGCCTCTCTGAAAGAAATGTTAGGGTGGTTTGTTTTCTTTGCTATCACTAGCTGTTTATCATGTAATGTTTCATAAAATTGTCCGAAAATAGGAGTACCTCTCAAACACACACACACACACACACACACACACACACACACAGTTCAGTCACACCTGATTTAGTTCTCACAATTCGGAGAAGCTTAGTGAAAACACAGCCATGGAAATTAAGAGAAATGCCATTTCCCCGGTCACTTAATACCCCCAAGCGTATTCTACTCGCTGTCTTGCGTCACTCATGAGACTCTAAGATAACATTTTATCTTAATTCTCACAGCTTTTCTTGGAAAGCTCACTTTGAAAAGTATCGAGTTCGCTTCCATTAGCAATCTCAGCACCGTTCTTTACCTCGTGCTACAGTTGTCAAGTCACTACTAACTTCACCATTCACAATGGGTGCACACTAATAATGTAACATGACTTTTTATAACTAGAATTTCACAGCTGGCAGGATTGCTACTGCCTTCTCGTTAAGATATCGATCTGATAACTTTAACCGAGAGTTGTTAACTTCTTTTGCCTCTTAACACAGTACTAACAGTCATTCGACTAATTTACATTTTAATTACACATTTCCTGCAGATGTGGCATTGTACAGTATTGTGACATTGTACAGTTGGGAAACAAAATAAATATTCATTCACACCAGATGAATATTGAATACTTCCAACTGACGTACAACAACGGGGAGGGTTTTGGGCGGTGCTTTCTACTGCGCATCTGGTGAGCCAGTACACTACACTATTGCCGGTAACTGAGCAGACAAAGGTGTCATGAACCCGTTATCTCTTGCTTGGGGAGTGCATAGTCAGGGCACAGAATCCATTTGAAATCCCAATCAGAGATCATGGATTAAGGTATATACTTGCCTTCAAGAAGGGCAGAGCGATTGAGAAAAACAATATCAGTAATAGAAACAGCAGCAGACTTACACATGCATATGCATTATGGACCAACCCATTGGGTCATAAAAAGCATTTGCAGAGGAAAAAGGCAACGCCTAAAATTAAAAAAACAAACAAACAAAAAAAACTGATCCACGCAAGATGAAAGCATTGCTGCTGTAACCTGCCTCTCACCTCTTGGAGATCAGGAGCATATAAAGGTGTGAAAAAAGTTATAAAAAGTCAGAGGTGAGAACCATGTGAGTACAACAAACCTTACAGTTTGAACAAAAGTATGCAGTTACTATATAATGGCCATCTGGTACTGGCTCACAGTTGAAAATGGTCCCTGGATCTTTCCTCAGTTAACAAATAAAGTAAAAACTATGGGGAGGTGTATTTGCATCAACTTCTAGCAAGTGTAAGGTACTAACAAGGTCTAGTAAGGAGGAATTAGGAATATGAAGGGGAGAAACAGAAACAAAGTAAGAAATGAATTGAAAACAGCCACATTAAGATAGACACTGACTACAGTAAAAGTGTAAAAATCCCACATTTTGTTACAACAAAGGCAGTCCTTCAATGGAATTCATTATTAAGCAATCAGAAAGACTGGCTAAATTAAGAACACCAGACAAAGAGTTAATCTGTGCCCTGAAGGAAGAGTAGATAGTCTGGGCTGTCATGAATGGCAATAATTTATCTCTAAAGGATAAGGATTTGTGAAGATTTCTGATGTTTGAAGGCAGTGAATTCCAAGCTGCGGGAACAAGTTTGGAAAATTCTTTTGCACTTTTTTCATTTAAAATTTGAGAATGAGCAGAGCCACGTCTCCTTTATTCTGGGATAATAGAAAGCAGGGATGTAGTGTTCATGGCCGCTTTGTTGACTAAGAAGGCTTACTGTTTTATTTCCCTAAATAAAGCTCAAATATTAAGAGCTGATGCCACAACGGCTGTCCTGATCCACAGAGGTTGATAGTATTGTGGCGGCAGTAGCAGCGGCTCCTAATATTTGTGATTTTTCTTTTTCTCATCTCCTGACTGTCCTTTAAACCACACAGTACACTTTGCTTGAAACGTCCTGAAGGTTTCTTTATTGCAAGTTCTTCCTGCCTTGCTCTTATAGAACAGACCTTCTTGATGCGTTTTCATGTCTCTGCATGTTTTACCACCATAGTGGCTTTTTTACGCAATGCCAAACTGATAAACTGAACTTATGGAGGAATATCTGAAGATGGTACTGCTCAACGCAAGAAACTCCACTCCCTGCAAGCCTTCCTCTGCCTGGAGAGTACAGATGTGTGCAGTAACAGAGACATGGTTTTAAAGTCATGGAAAATACCCCAGCAATGTAAGGTTATAATGCCTTTCACACCTGTAGACCAGCTAATGCACAGGAGGGAACTAAAATTGGAGGAGTCTCAGTTTATATTAAAAACAACCTCACATCCAGATTAGTTAAAGTGTATGATCCACTGGAACTCATACATGCTTAACTCACCGTAAACAGGGTGTTGTACCATCACCTTGCAACCTATGGGTCTCCCTCTATGTCCATTGGAAACCCATACTACCTATCTCAATGACTAGAGTCCCTCATCTCTCATTCCAATGTGATAATCATGGTGATCTCAACAGCCCCACTACAGAATTGGGAATCCAACACCACTTCTAATGCACAAGCCCAGCAATTCCTAAACTTTGTTAATGCCAATATCCCGGAACAGTTGGTCCATTCTCCTACCAGGGGTACAAACATCCTTGACCTTGCACTCATGAACATGGGGAGAGGGCAATGTTCCTCACCCAATCTAATATGTCTTCACTCATCAGATCTGACCATAAGGCAGTATTACTTGAAATAAAAATTAAATCCGGGCATCCAGTGAAACCAAAAACCTTTAGGAACTATTCCAAGGTTAACCTCTCTCTACTAAACAACACCTTAGCTAAATTCCAAGCACCTCTAAACCCAGTAAATACCATAGCATATGCTGAGTTATTTACAAAATCCTTGTATAGCCTTATCGATTGCTGTATAGAGTGAGCTGTGCCCACTCATATAAAGAATAAGACAAAGTCGAAAGACAAGCCACCCTGGTGGAATCACAATATCAATCAGTTATACAACAAAAGAAAACAATCTTGGCCAATCATAAGAGGAACAAAGCCATACATACTAAAATCCCCCTGACCGATCTAAACAGGCAGCTAAGGGGATCAATTAATATTTCAAAGGCTAAATTTGAAGAAAAAATAATTTCTCAGGCAAATGGCAACCACAAAGCTTTCTACAGCTGTGTCCATACCCTCAGGGTAATTACACAACACTGCACAGAATGTATTGTAAATGACATCACCCACACTGAACCAGAGGCCATTGACAACCTTTTGGCTGGCTAAGCATAAATTTATCCCCCTACTACCCTCCTGATTGTCCAAAGGCGATACTCTATACCACAATCCCCCAAACTACTAGGGAACTGGTCATCAATGCATTTTCCAAGGCCAAAAACATTGCATCAGTGGGCCCCAATAACATCCCGGGATGTTTAATAAATAGCATGAAACAGGACCTCTCTGGTCCACTTGAATCACTCTTCAAATGGAGCCTTCATTCAGGTTTTGTGCCCAAGGAATGGTTGATGGCTACAGTCATTCTCCTGCACAAAGGATTTCCAACCACTGATCCGAGTAACTACGAGCCCATAAGTCTTACCAGCCTCATATGTAAGGCCATAGGAAGAATAATCATTGACATGATAAATGAGGACATAGGTAACCAAACCCTGGACCCATCACAGTTCAGCTTTGTTAAAGGAAGGTCATGCCTATGAAATCTGGTGGGCTTTTTTAAGAGGGTCACCAAAGCACTGGATAAAGGTAGGACTGTGCACACAGCTTACCTTGACCTGGCCAAGGCTTTTGATACAATACCCCACTCAGGCATTTTAGTCAAGTTCACTAATTTAGGTATAAACCCTTTTATCATCCACAGGATAGCTAACTGGCTCACTGATAGGACCCAGGAAGTCACATAGGTGAGGCCACCTCCAAGATGTCAGTCACTAGCAGAGTTCCCCTGGGCTCCATACTGGGCCCACTCCTTTTTGGCATCTATTTCTCTGAAGCGGAAGCAAATGCTGAAGGTTTATGGCGGACTACGTTTGCAGATGATTGCATGCTGGGGTTTGGCCTCAACTCTCTGCAGACATAAGCATTCATTAAGAAGGTCTGTCTCTGATGGTGCCAAAGCCATGGTCTTGGACTCTATGCTAAGAAATGCATAATTCTACCCGTTGAGAAGTCAACCATCCTGGCTAACTACCATGTTGATAATACGCCCCTAAGAGTCGCTCCAGTGGTCAGGGATGTTGGTCTACATGTAGATAGTAGCCTTAACGTCAGCCACCACTTGGCACAATGGTGAGGAAATCCTTTTATGTTACACAACCTATAAGTAAGGGCATGGCAGCCAAGTCCAAAGTGGTCATTATTTCTCTGTACTCCACTCTTATAGAGTACGAGTACAATGCTACTCTTGGTATGAACCTGACCAGGTATATGCAGAAACTAGTAAAACTTCAGAGGCTCCTTACAAAAAGAGTACAAGGTGTATCAAACCTGCCTTAAAGTCCTTTCCCTCTACTCAAGTGTCCTATAGATCGTTGAGGGGTGATCTATGCCTGGCTTACAAGCCATTTGCAAACCCCATGCTTACGAATCTCTTACATATTTGTAAGTCAAAGAGCAACAGAAATACAGAGTCTAGAGACCTGAATTGTGCCTGTGACTTAAACAGAACATGCTGGAGCAACAGATATGTGTCCCAGTGACTGCCCTTCCTATGGAACAGGCTTCCCATCAACGTGAACCTGAATTCATCTATTACCCAGCACAGACTAGACTAGTGGATGGGGAATAAGAAATTTACACCAGGCCTGGCACCCATGTCCCTTATGGCGAGACGTAACGTATAAATTCCTGGCTCCCAATGTCCTATTTGGATACAGGACATCATTATTTTTTGTGAAAACCTGGCTAGGCTTAGAAAGGCCCCCTGGGTTGTTAGTCTAGTAACAATCTATGAATTTATGTTAGGCAGTGGGACAGTGAGCAATGAAAGTTTTACATGAGTAACTGAAACCGATTTTATTATTTTATTGTTTTTTTTTTCTTTTGTTACTGCATAAATCATAACTGTATGTGACTAGTCTAATTTATAGTAATTGAGAGCTCTGCTACCTCTCTAAGTTAGGCTTTCTGTTGCAGTCTACAATAATCTATTCTTGACTTGTATAGTTTTATTGTCTGTTATTGACTGCTTATATTATCAGCTAGTCTGGTGTACACACTTATAACATTTTTAGTTAAGTAAATGTTTTGTGAGACTGTTGTAACAGATTTAGTTTAAAAGTGTATCGTAGGTTTACATGATACAAGGGCCTTTGAACTTAATTCGCCTAACTTGGCATTCTCACTTGCATGTCTAACTTATTGAAGTGTGAGGACTACTTAGGGATTCTGTTATTATTTCTTGAGGGTCTGGTTTATTTTTATTTATTTTACAAAATGCGTTACTTAGATATTTTTTAGACATTGTTGTAGATCAGTGAGTACTGGATCTCAGTGAAGTAGTTAGGATAAGGTACGTTTAAGTGTTTACTGGAGCTTTCCTTTTATTTCATTTTCTCTTTGGCTTAGCTAATATACCGATTATTTTTTTACTGATTTTTAGTGTTCACTACACCATGAAAGCACTCAACAGTTATGCCTTGGAAACTGTTCTTAATTATAAATTTCCGGTTCAGTGTTCAATATGGAAGGTTTCTATTAAATGTGTAATGATGTTTACGTTTCTAAATGTTTTAATTGTATCAAATTGCAACTACTTTGTGGCATCTTAGAAAGGAAGAATAATTGTAATTGCAATCATGTCACATTATTTCAGACTCATTTCCTTTACAGTGTCTTGGATAGAGGAACCTTCAGTATTGTCACAAATGTCTGTTGATATCTATAAATTGTTTTCTAACCCCATATCTTTACAATCTGTCATGGCTGTAGTTATATATCCTAAAGTACAGCAAAACAATCTAGTAAAAATAGGGTCAGGGCTCAAATAAAAATAAAAGAAAGGCAACAAGGAGAAGTGAAGAATTCGCCCCAAAACCTACATTACCATCTTCGAATGAAGTGGCCATATTGTCTGCTGGATATTCAAGTAATACTAGTCAGGTTGTTTACAAAAAAAAGGAAGGCAGTTAATATCCTTAAAAGTGCTAGAAAGAAGAAATTCGAGACTGGTATAGAGTGTCAGGATCTTGTTGTATATGTAGCTCAGACTGCTGTACCATCTTTGACCATACACATAATTCACCTGCTATCACCTCCCAGATCATGAATCGTTCGTTCTACTGACTTACGCATTGTAGCAGACACTGCTTATCAAAATATTAATTTACATGTAATTACTGAAACTCACTCAAAGTCATCATTGCTAATAAAGTGAAAATAGATGATATCAAAACGCTTGATTTTCATAATCACTTTACAGTCAGTGACAATGCTACTGTGGTACTGTCACTGATATTTTGGTGGATAAATCATTGAGGGACATCTAACAATAATAATATGGCTTTAAGTCTTGTTTCCAGGGTTACATGCACCAAAGTAACAGATAAAAACTTGTGGTGGCTCTCGTGATGAGAGGAAAAAGAAGTGCATTAGCAGAAAATGTTAACTTACCCCAAGAATTTTTAAAATCTTTAATAGAACAACCAGTTAAGGATCATTCTATATCATCTGACAATCACACTGAAATTAATTACTTTGTGTAAATTCAAGACCTAATTTCAGTGGATCACAAAAGTCCTATAGGTGACAATACTCTCATACTATCTGATTCTATGTTAAGCCCATTCAATGAATACTTAGTTATTCAGATAACTTTAGGGTCATAGTATCTTCATTGCCAGGACTCAGATCAATCAATAACCTATAGCTACTGCAAAAGGTTTTTTTTTTAATTAATCCAGTTATATTCACCTTGTCCTTCATTGTGGTACTAATGATTTAATATTTACTCCCTCTTAATCACATAAAGAACTTAATACTAGAAATTTTGGAAATAAACAAAGTACACATCACATGTAGTCAAATGTTATCATCTTTTAAATGCAGTAGCTACTGCTATATAAAAGCTTTAGAATTTTAACACTAGGTTAAGCCACGTCTGTACTACCTGAGGGTTTGAGCTAATGATATTCTGGGAAACATTTATGTCAGACTGTAGTTCACTCTAAGGATCTTTTGAATCTTAGCTTTTTAGGAGCTAAATGTGTGGGATATAAAGTAAAACCTATCATCAAGCCTTTTAGGCCCATCTCCAAAGCAAACAGACAACTTAATTCTTCTTTCACTTTCTATCTCTGCAATGCTCATAGTATGGCTAACACAATCAACGAGTTACTTGGAGTAATTCATAGTGAGGATTTATTAGTTATTGCTTTTACTGAAGCCTGGGATTCTTCTTTTGTGTAATCTCAAGAGTCATAAAATATGAATGTTTGCTGAAAAATAAGAATTGGGAAAAATATTATTAAATTAACAATTCTATGGTTTCAGAACTTAATGTTGTGAATAACTTGGAAAACGTGGCTGTAGTTCTGAAGGATATATGTACAAATAATGATATTAGATGAATACGTATCGATCCACAATTTTAGACAGTGCATCACATGATGACTACTTATCGTTCCTGGAACGTATTATGTCACATAATAGAATTATTTTATTAGGTGATCTAAATTGTCCCCATATCTACTGGACAGCATACATTTCCAAATGTAGAATATAATCCATATTCACTAACATTTTGTTACTGAATGGATTCAAACAATTGGTCATGGAAGCTAATAGGGAGAAAAATATTGTGGCCCTCATTGAAACAAACTGCAATAACTTTTAATTCAGAATATTAAATATTTACCACAGTTGGGAGATTCCATTCATTGTACCTCATCTTTTGAATCCATGTTAACATCAGCTGTGAAATAGAGCATTTTTAAGAAGTTTGATTTCATACATTAATTTTGATCAGCTAAAACAAGCTATTTGCTCAACTAACTTGAATAATGTGTCACTTTCTTAATCTCACTCTGTTTATTTACACATAGAAAAACATTCACCAAAGATATTTCTGAAACAGTTGGGAGCAACAACAACAAGAAAACCAGGAAAATCAATTTCCTTTTTAGTAGAACTGTTTCAGTTCTATAAGAAACATTCTATCTCAAGAATGAAAGAATGTTAAAATTAGTAAAAAATTCAAAGCTATACTGCACTGTGAAAAAATATTTATGAAATCAAGTTAGCTCACAATCACACTAGTAAAAAGTTATATTGTAAAAATGTTAACTCTTGTTTAAAATACCAGCAATCCCTGTTCCATGATTAATTAACAGGCTAGATCTATTACTCAGCCAAATCAAATAGCTGCATTATTTAATTTTCAATTTGTTACTAAGGTGTATACATCTTGTACGGACAGATCTGCCTTCCTGATTTCTGTCTCAACTCACAATGCAACTTTCCTTATTATTTCAAAGAAATGTATACATAATGTTTTAAAAGGAACTTGTAATAAGACCTGAATGGGGTCTGATAACATTCTGGGTGTTTTAATTGACCAGCTCAAATGAGATGTTACCAATGGGTTGTATATTATCTTTAATTACTAATTGAAGAAGGATTCTGTTCCTTCTATGTGGAAATAAAATCTATTGTTATGCCGATTTTGAAAAAGGATAATAATTTTGACATTACAGACCAATTAGTCTTACCTCAGTACTACACAAATGCTTTGAGAAATGTCTGGCTAATCCTTTGACTGACCCTATCTTAACTAGTACTCCACTTGACTATTAGCGACATGGCCTTACTAACTAACCCCACATTAACTAGTACTCCACTTGACCTTTGGTAGCATGCCTTTACTGACTGACCATACCTTAACTAGTACTGCACTTAACCTTTGGTAGCATAGCTTTGCTGACTGACCATACCTTAACTAGTATTCCACTTAACCTTTGGCAGCACGGCTTTACTGACTGCCCCTACCTTAACTAGCACTGCACTTGACCTTTGGTAGCATGACTTTACTGCTGGCAAGTCAACTTTGACAAGTTTAATAGAGTTTTATGATCAGGTTAGTATTGCTATAGAGCTTAGATTAACTACTGGAGTGTTTTACTTGGATCTTACCAATCTTTCAACATCTTACCTCATTATTCTGTTTTAAAAGTAACTCATTTAGTCCAGTTCTCATTAATAAGATACTGGCATGGCTTACTGGAGTGTTTTACTTGGATCTTACCAAATCTTTCAACATCTTACCTCATTATTCTGTTTTAAAAGTAACTCATTTAATCCAGTTCTCATTAATAAGATACTGGCATGGCTTACTGGTTATTCACCATGCTTTTCTATCAAGGGGTCTTATTCTGACTATTTACTCATAGTTTAGGGTGTACCTCCAGGATTAATGCTGGTCCCACTTTTGTTTTACTTAGTTTTTTTCTACATACTCATTATACCAATCATTTTGAGTGAATAAATACATGATCGCAAGCTATTTTTGTAGAACAGTACAGTGACAATTTAAGTAGCATAAACACTGTTATCTGACTTCCATAAGTGGGCTAATGAATATGGTCTTTCTTTCAGTATTGACAAATGAAAGATTCAGTTCTTTGGGCAAATTCATCCTTTATGGTCCTTATTTCTAAATGGCACAGCACTGGAAGTAGTTAAAGAATTTAAAGATTTAGGTGCTACCATCAATAAGCTTAACTTTGATCAGCAGGTTACCTGTATTAAAAGTAAGGCTTGGCATTGCCTAGGTATTATACTAAAACCTTTATATCTCAGGAATGAATGTCATCTGTTCTGACTTTATGTGTCTCCTATACACTCTTTGACTGAGTAAGAACAATACCTTTTGCATTCATACAAAGAGACAATTGCAGTGACCAAGTGTATTCCATCTGTTAGAAATCACTTGGATTCCCCTGAGAGATATAGGAAATTAAATTCTTACTCAATCCATTAGAGAGAAAACAAATATTAGCATTTAAAACATTTATTGATGATCTTCTTCTATAGTCAATGTTTGAATTAACCATATGCAATAATGCTTTGACATTTAAACACAGAAATATCACTTTTGCTGTCTCAAAGCATCATTTTTTTTCTAGCAGGGACAACTATATTACTATTATCCTAAAAATATGGACTAGATTACCATCTACCAAGTTGAATAATTTCAAGAAAGGTTTAGATAACTGGTTCAAGAATAAAGATTTTAACCCAAATGTCATGGAATCATTTTTTCTTTGAAAGACCTTCAGCCTATAACATTGGATAATATCTTATGAACTTATATTAAATTACATAAAAGTAAGGTAAATAAACATGTTGACCTGTCCACAGCAGGTACCCAGTGCACTACAGCTGAGGAAGCACATTGGTGGCTAAACAACGCAGAGGCCAGTTACCATTTCTGCCTCACACCACCAGGGGTCAATTCTGAGTCTTAGTCTCCAGTCATCATATATATATATATATATATATATATATATATATATATATATATATATATATTTTTTTTTAATTTTATTTTTAGTGTATATATATATATATATATATATACATATATATATATATATATATATATATATATATATATACACACACACACACACACACACACACACACACACACACACACACACACACACACACTATATAAATATATTTATATCCTGCAACTCTATCTACTTGGGTTTTTTTCCTGGTCCACTATCAACCTCTCAAGAAATGCAAATTGAATGGCTACTTTAAAATGGTCATATCTACTATATTTTCCTTACCCTTATGACCCTGGTTATGGCAACAAGAGGGTCATGAAGACCTAATTGATTTTCTTGGTTAATTAATAAATAAAATAAATAATAAGTACCAAGGACTGGAGAGGTATACTCTGGAATGAATAGTGCCAGTCTGAGAGCATCACATCAGAAGAAGCAGAGGATGTCACATTTAATTTGCCCAACTGCCTAGATCCTTGTGGTTCTACAGTTTTCTGCTGTGCCAAGTTCCTGCTGATAATTCAGTCTATATAGTAGATTGGGACTGGACATAATCAGTCCATATCCTGAAGTAATTAATATACGTGACAATGAGAGATATTGCTGGGGTCTGATAACTTAGAGCCCATAACTATTTTTAGACCTACAAAATATGTATTTTCTGTACTTTGATAGTCTTTTAGTAGAAAACTAGAATTAGACCCTATGAACATTATTTTGAGGGAGGTCTGAATTGTCAGCGCAACTCAGATTATGAAATACTAAGTTATAGTGAGTGTAAGATGGCATTAAATACAAGTGTATCTAAGTGAAGAGAGAAAAAAATTGCTGTGTTACTGTTTCCAGCTAGATTATGTGTATCTATTACTGTATGCCTCTGTTCTCAGAGACTGCTCTAACAGGGGAAACATACAGCTGTGTGAGGTATACTCATAACAGTAAACACGTTTGAACTTCAGTTCCAAGTTCAGTCAAATAACTGGGTTACAGCCCTTGCTAACAAGGAGTTATTTTCTCAGTTATTTGCCAAGTTATGGACACTCTGCCCCAAATGCAAAGCTGATTTAGCCTTTGTCATTCAGAAGGCTACAACCCATCCCACAGCAGATGGTGCTAATTAGAAAATGGAGCAACATTTTGAGGAAAAAGAAAACAGCATAACTTCAAATGTGACCAAAATAACTTGTGGTTCGCCACAACTCATTGTCCTATATAACTGCATGTATCACATGCCAGTATCTGCCATAAACCCAACAAGAAGTACAAACAAAGTCAGTTCTTTCTAGATGTTATAACACCAGCATGAAGCTTTCAAAAGGGATAACCAAGCCACCCAGCCACAAACTATACTAAGCCCAAACAGGCACAGGTCCAGCATTTTTTGAACAACCAGAATGTAGCCCTCACTGTCCACTGCAAGAAATTGCACATTTTAGGGCAGCATGCCTTTTAATACTGCAAAATAAACATTTCACAAAATGGCAAGCTTCTGAAAAAGTTAGTCAACCAGGCATTCTGAAACAAAAAAAAAAAACTTTCAATAAAATCTGTAACTCAGGGGTTAATTGCAATGACTGACACAACCTAATGCAAAATGGGCCATTCCAGCATATTTCATTGCACAAAATAAGTAAATTATTTTATAAAAGTAAACACCATGGTGTACAGAGTATGCCTAGCTGCACCATTTAAGCCAGCTGTTGCTACATGATAGCTTGTCATAGACAGTCATTTGAATAAACAAGTGTCTCATAAATAATCAATAGTCTGTGCACAACAGGCAAACTTAGGCTGCAACGTTAATCTCATCGGTCACACTTATGCAAAGTCATTCGACCCATGCTAGTGCTCAGGGAGAAAAACAGCAGGTAACACTTAAAAATGTGAAAAGAGGAAGCTGGAAGGGCTACCCTCCCCATGAAAGCATATGGTACACATGGCATCATTCTTGTCCTCACAATTTAGCCAGACACCTAGGTAAAATGCCAAGCTATGAGTCTCAAGGCTAGGGGGAGGGTTCAACTAACATACTCTCAACAACTACTGTGGCAAAACCACTTCCTGCTTTGGACACGTACAACTTGTAATGTAAGTTAAGGTGTGGACTGAAGGTCAGGGTGCTGCTTCACTACTAAGCATTGCGGAGACCCCTCTAAACACAACTGAAGTAGCAACTGCCTAATGTCTTTTGATAGGTCCCAAGGAGTCTGTTTAGCCTATAGTCCAACAGACATTGTTTGCTTGCCCATGGGGAACCCCAAACTATTGGAAGTGAAAGAAACAAAGAAGTCTGTCATTAATTGTGCAGATATAATCAACAAGGTACTTCCCAGGTAGAATGTTATCCAGGATACACTCTTGTAGATGGAGAACAAAAGGAAGGAAGCTTAAGCTTGTGGTTTTAGTGCAATGATTGACACAACCTAACACCAAATGGGGCTTACTGAAACATCTAATGTCACAGGAGACTGAGATTGTGTAAGGTCTGAATACATAAATGTTCACAATTTGCAGACTAATTCATTCATTCATTCATTATTTTATAGAGATGAATATTAATAGAGATGAATATGCAGGCTCATCTGAAGATTTACCCATAGCTCTAACAAAAACTTGAAGCCTCAGTCAGAAAGAACTGGTCTGCTGGGATGGTTAACATGAAGACCCCTTTTAAGTACATCTTCACTATGGGAAAAGAGGCATAATAGGCTCTGACAGGAAACAGACTGATACAGAACAGCAATAAACTTTAATAGACTTGGCATTATTTCTCTTCTAAGTCAATAAAATAATCGAAAGCATTTGAATGCTTAGCCTGAACAGCTTAGCATCCTTATCAGCGTGCCAGTTAGAAAATCACTTTTGTTCTGGCAAATAACATTTTTTAGCTTTGCATCTTGAGATTTCTGTTACGGATTAAAATAACACTTTCTAGGTTGACAGATGATATGACTGCACCCTGAACCAACAGGTCCTACTTCAGAGGTAAATGAAAAGGTTATTGTAGAGTTTTCAGCAACAGGAAAAAACATAGTTGCCTGCAGAAGTCGTAAGGGACCAATGAAAACCAAGCATATCATTTATTTCCTTGCTTTGAGAAGAATCCTTTGAACCAAAGGGGCATTCAGCAACTTTTCTTCCCAATGCTTTGATGCTGCATTGTGAGACTTAATCCAAAACTTAGGAACTTTAACATTGCTGTGTGATGCAAAAGTTCTGACATCCCATAATTCCATTAGCTCATTACTGACTGGCTTTTGGTGACCTAACTGAATTACTTGGCTTTAATTTTCTAAAAGAATATTATCATCAACTGACGGATGGCTAGTAACAGAAAGACGATGGCTAATGCTGTGCAGCTACAGGGCTAGCCTACAAAGATGGTGTGATCTTGTTTATCCGTGTCTGTTTATGTATCATATAATTTTGGTACTGTTGCAATCACATAGAGAACCAAAGTGCAGATAGTTTTTAAATGTTCCATTTAGTAAAATCACAAATTGTTTTGTGAATTGCTGTGATGAGACTAAGTTCCATTAACTGACCCGGTTATAAATGTGACCCTGTTCCATGCCTCAAGAATCTGTTATCAGAACTTGGCAAGGGAAAGGAGGAAGAAATGGGCTCTGGGACTCATCTGGGCTACAAAGACCCACCATGGGATTTCCTGATTAAAAACAGAAACAGTGGAGTTTCCTGGTCTAAGTGGCTCTGCTCCTGACTCCAAAGATTTCTCAGATAATGTTGAACTCTTTGATGTGAAGCTTGGAATTCTAAACCATGATGATGCTGGGAGACAAGGATGAAGTTAATCAAAATGTCCTGGCTGATATCTGGGATGAAACATTACCTCCAGGAACAATAACACCAGATGTCACATCCTATCCTGGGTCAAAAAGACTTTTTGTCGACTAGTATTTAAGCTCATCTCCCACAAACCCACTTGGCTCAGATTAGTTTTGACATCATCTATCTTTAAGCCTCCAGACAAAAGAATCCAAGATTGTACTTACAACATGTAGTTGTAGCTGGAACCAGGCATCTGGAGAATATCCTTAGGACTGTCATTAGACCAAAATAGAAGAAAAGTGCACTCAGAAATCTTTATGCCCCCTGGAACCTGAGAAAACCACAGTAAAACAAAAAGACTGGAGCATTCCAGGAAACATTCTTCAGATTCAAAGTGGCTATATGTGCCTCCCGGGGTAACAAGAAAAGAATGGTCTAAGCAGTTACCATAGGTGTCTACATAAGCACTCTAGAATTTTCATTAGAAAGAGCCTCTTCTACTTTTGAAGTCATCGGTTCTAAGGCAGTGGTACGATAACTAATAAATTCCTGTACAACAGGACATTTAAAGGTGTAACAACCATGTTGCCTGAAGAATAAATACATTATACAAAAGAATCTTTTTCAAAAGTTCTAGAACTATCAAAGCATGGTTTCTTTGCATCTTTAGTTGCAGCTGAGATTTGAACTACTTTTCAAGTTATTCAGAAAGACCATAATACAATTTCTAAACCTTTATATATCTAAGGGAATAACATCAGATTTCAGGGAATCAATTTTCCTCAAAACTTCTAGATTTTCGTAGTGGTAGAAAGGAATTATGCACAGCAAGCAAGACAAGCATTCAGGTGGGCTAGTGCCTGTAGGTTTACAAAAACCTTCTTATTTTCAGAAATTTCCACAGAATTCCACTCAAAGTGCTGTGACATAAGATTCAAAAACTGCCCAAACTCTAAATAATTTGGAGGAAAATTAGCCTCCTCATCTATTTGTTCTTCACAAAGTTTAAAATAATATTTACCCCATTTATAAAATAGTGTCGAAAGTGTGTAAGAATAGGAATGATTTTCTCTTACCATAATGCTCAGTTAGGTCATCACTTTTCATATTGAATTATTTCTCTAATAATCGCTGCTGAGCTACTTTGTTGTAGAATCTCTGCAGAAATAATTCTGGGCTGAGAAAATGTGTCTGCATCACTTTGAACAGCACATTCAGTTGGCAGATTTGTGAATGGCTAATTTTCTAATGAGGTCTGCCCGAGATCATTTCCAGATATCTATGCTTTATCCATAGACTTCTGCATTTTTATTTTAATTAATTCTGCCATTAATTTTAGCAATTATTGAACTCAAGAGTGGCAAGAAAAGATCCCCTCAATTAAGCCAAGCTGACAAAGTTCACATAAGAATCACAAAATTATTCTGGCAACAGTTTTCAGGTTTATAAATACATATGAAATGTTGTTGCTAATGGTAAAAGCATACCTTAACAGAGCTCATTTGTCCATAAATGCATTTTAAAGCCTAGTAAATAAATAAATTCCCGTCAAGATGACTTTCAGACATACTAACAGGAAACTGTCTCAGTATTTCAAAGCAGTTACAGCAAATAAAGAAATGTGATGCTATATACTAAATATATCAAGGCTATGGGAAAACCAGTTACCTAAATCCTTAAGCATGTAAGGCATTCAGGCAGTTCCCTAACAGAGACACATTTTAAGCTAGCTGTATATCCTCAATCCCTTGATGTACAAAAATGTCATACAATTGCAGTATATTCATCAAATGACCAGAAAATTAATTCAAATATTCCAGTAGCTTGGGAGTCAGAAAAAAGGGCTGCTACCTCATAGAAGTAATAAAAGATCTGGATAAATCACCTTCTACGTACCCAGGGAGTGGCGCACTGCAACTGTGGTCCCACTTCACAAAGGCGGTGCCTCCACCGACCCTGGAAATTACCGGCCCATTAGCTTGACAAGCCTTATCTGCAAAGCCATGGAGAGGATCATAATGGACCTCATAAATAAAGACAGAGAATTTGCAGACTTTGGATCCATCCCAGTTTGGCTTTGTCAAAGGCAGATCATGCCTTCTAAACTTGGTTGACTTTTTCGAAACAGTCACCAAAGCCATTGATGAGGGAAAGGCAGTCCATACAGCCTACCTCGATCTGGCGAAGGCCTTTGATACAATACCCCACTCGGGTATCATTGAAAAACTCATCAGCTTAAATGTTAACCCATACATCACAAGATGGGTTGCAAACTGGCTGAGTGACAGAACCCACAGGGTCAGAGTTGCTGGCGCCATGTCAGACTCAAAGCCTGTCACAGGTGGTGTACCACAGGGCTCAGTCCTGGGCCCACTCTTGTTTGGCATCTACTTTTCCAGTACAAGCAAACACAGGAGGGTTATGGCTGACAAAGTTTGCAGATGACTGCAAACTGGGCCATAGTAGAAAACACATCTGACAGATATCCTTCAGAAGGGTCTCACAGAAACGGATAACTGGTGCCAGAGCCATGGCCTAAAGTTAAATGCCAAAAAATGCATAGTCATACCCTTCGGGAAAAACAAGGTTACCCCTAGCTACCAAATAGGTGGCAATCCACTGAGTACAGAAGAAGTTATCAGGGACCTGGGGACCCAGGTTGATAGTAGTCTGTCATTCGACACCCATGTAGCTAAAGTAGTTAGGAAGACCTTCTACATTGCCCACCTGATCATGAAGGGATTCTCATCTAGATCAAGGGAGGTCATAGTCACCCTATACTCATCACTCAGACCAATGATTGAGTACAATGCCCCATTCGGAATGTATCTGACCCGACACTTGCAGCAGCTGGAGAGGCCACAAAAGTTCCTCACCAAAAGGATAAAGGGTCTCAAACATCTGTCCTATGCTGCCTGACTGAAAGAACTCCAGCTCTATTCAGTCGCTTACCGCTTGCTCAGAGGTGACCTTTGCCTAACATACAAGGCCATGTCAAACCCAGATTTGATGAATATGCTTCACCTCAAAAAATCTAGATCAGTCAGAGCCACAAGGGCGGGAGACTTAAACCTCGACACGGCTATTAATAGGACATGCTGGAGGGATAGATTCATCACCCAAAGACTCCTATGCTGTGGAATAAAATCCCGGTATATGTGAGGCAGAGCACCTCGCTGGCCTTGTTCAAGAGAAATCTTGACCAATGGATGGGAGATCGCAGATATACCCCAGGGATTACCTCAGTGTCACTGCTCAACAGAGGCACAGCAAAATAATGGGTATAGTTCCCCATACTAAAGGGGTGGCGTAAGCCACAAAACTATGGGCTAGGCTTGTAAATGCCCTCGGGCAGATAGCCTAGTATGAACCTATGAACCTAAGGGTTTGGCTATGGTCTTCTGACTGGATGACTTATCAATGGCTAGGTTAGGTCATTCCATTCTGATTTGATAATTCATCTTGTGAAGGCTGTGTAATGTTCTTTTGACTGACCAGGCCTATCTGGCTTGCCATTAAAAAGGACAGGTCTACTGCTGAGCAAAAGCCTGAGTTACAGCAGTACATAAAATAAATTTTATATATATATATATATATATATATATATATATATATATATATGCAAATATTTGTAACAGAAAAAATACAACTATACATACAAATATTTCAGGCATGGGCAAATGCCCTTTTAGCCTGCCAATATACCAAAACAGTTATTCCCATAATGTGCCCATGTTGTTCTTTAAAATATCTAAACCAGTTCTTGCTTTAATGTATTTTGGTAGTCTGTTCCATGCATCGCCTGCTCTGTCAGAGAACCAATTGGTACACTTCTTATTCCTCTAGAATCTTCTACATAGGTTGTCTGATGATTCTCTACTATTTTTTGATAACTCCCAGACATTCCCAAAGGTAGTTTTCTCTAAATGTTTTATATACCTAAATAAGGTCTCCTCTTAAATATCTATATGAGCAGTCTACTTGAAAGGATAGGAATTTCAGAACATTGAACCTCTGATTATCAAAGACCAGAGGATCAAAGTTGTGAAATATCGAACCTATGAAAAAAAATCTAAAGCGTGAAAACTTATTGCACATTTTTGCAGGGGACAAGCCACCCTGCACCTCCCACACCCCCTGCTACTTAAATATGCCAACTCCAAGACTGCATTACAGTGACGAGAATAGTAAAGCTCCCTTTCTATACTGTATGGCGATCTCCATTCGCAAGGTCCGATATTTCAAAACTTTGATCATGTTCTGAAATTTCAATCCTTTGAAGGGGACCCCTATATGAGACATTGTACAATTCAGATATTTTAGTCTTTCATAATAACTTAAATTTTCACATCCATTGATACAGTTGGTATATTTTCACTTTTTGTTTTCTTATAAGGTTTCCATATTGTTATTCCACACTCAAGCTTGAGTCTAATGTAATTAACAAACAATGACTTTATCATGTGCGATTTACTAGACTTTATATTTATTTGACCGGGATAGTCTGACTGAATACATGTCCATTTTCAGTGGAGGCCTGGGGAGAAAAGCTCCACACAGTAATGTGATATATACAATACAACAGACAGACAGTTTATAGAATACATGAGGTACACTGTTTATACAATTTTTTAAATCAGAAATTAGCACCATACAAGTGTAGGACAAAAGATAGAAGAAAGAATGATGAAACTCTTACTGTCAAGAGTTAGGTAGGAGAGAGAAGGTCATGAGGTAAAAGGTAAGTGGTGGCAGGAAGATGTGAGGGGAAGAGGAGGTATGATAGGAAATAGGGAGGGAGGAAAAGATGAATAGTAAGCTGATAAAGGGACGGTGAGAGAGGTATGAAGAGACCAAGATGTGTACTAGGTTAAAGGGGAGAGGTTACAGGGGTAAGTAGTGAGGTGGGTAAGGTAATGTTTAAGAGAGATTTTGAAACTAAGAGTCTGGGATAGGCTTTTTAGAGTCAAGGGAAGCCTGTTCCAAAGGATGGCTGGAGAGTAGCTATACAAGTTCTGTCCTGCACATTTGTTAGGTTTGTAAATTTGTAGAAGATGTTGATCTGAGCTCCTTAAAGATTGAGTGGGAGTGTAATAGGAGACAAGTGAAGAGAGACTAGGACAGGAAATATATATCTTTTTATCAAATTATAGTTCTATAACTATCATTAACTGGTATGATTAAATTGTATGGCTGGTATGATAAAGTCAAAGATGGATGTACCTATATACCCAGGTCCTTAAATGAATCTACATTATCAATCACTGCATGCTGTATTAAATATTCACCTTTCAATTTAGGTCTTCCAAATCTCATATACTTCGTTTTTGTTGTATTTATCAGCATATTATTCTATTGTGCCCAAATGGTCCATTTAGTCAAGTTCTTTTGCAGAAATGCCATATCTGTAACACAGCAATCAGTTTGCCCAATTTCAGGTCATGTGCATACAGACTGTAGGACACCTCAGAAGAAAACGATAGCTCTGAAAGATACAATTTAAACAAGTATGGGCCCAGGACAGGGCCCTGTGGGACATCCTGACTATAACCTCGAATTTCATCTGTCCAGTTGCTGTATAACACTTGCCATGTCCTATTTGTAAGCCTATCTTAGCAAGAGTGCATCAGTACCTAGTTGTTCTAATTTATTGATCAGTGTTGTGTGTATGACCTTATCAAATGCTGAAGTTAAATCTATATAAATTACATCACAGCACAATTTGTCATTCATAGCTGCTATTATATTGTTATAGAACATCATGTTACAGATTGTAATTGATCTGTTTTCAACATATGAATGCTGATATATGGTTTCAAGTCCCATCCTTCCCAGTTCTTACAATAATGTATCCAATATAATCTTCTCCATTATTATTCCACAACAAGAAAGTAAATTATGGGTCTAGATGACTCTGGGTTTGTCCTTCTTCCCTTTAAAGCTAGGTTTACCAAGTGCATGTCTTTGATCTTCTTGAATCTCCCCACATTTATAAAACCTAGTGAATAGCAGATATAATTGTATTGTAAGTTCATGCCGAACTGTTGTCAGGTCATTATGACTAATTCTGTTCCTTCCTGTGCTTTGTTTGGGTCCAGTTTGCCATAATATTTTTCAATATAATCTGATTTCAGTATCTGAGGTTGTGTGGGACAATTTATCACTCCCTCTATGAAGCCAAACTGCTCATCATAAGATTTTGTAAATATATCTATAATCTGTTGTATCTGAGAATAAATTTTAGAGTCAAAACAGAGTTTATCAATTTTGTTTGTCTTTACTCCTACTACATTTTATGTATCAATAAAATGGTTTCCTATTATGCTCAATGTCTTTATATAAATTTTCAGCAGATTTGTCTTGATCATGTCTCATACTACATTTAATTTTCCTGCCCAACTTGTTTATTTCAGTTTTCAAAGTCGTAGTTTGACTTCTTTTCCATTTCTTAATTTTTTTGCTTTCTCACCGTAATCAAGTATCTTGTTCTTAAGGAGATCTATCCTCCTGTTGTTGTGTGCATAGATCTTGATATTAAATATTTTTTTGATTTTTTTTTACATTCATTTTTTCTTTCAAAACTTGTCATATTTCTTCTGCAGTTTTTCTACTGAACCATCATTCCAATTAGTTTTACATGGTGACGGTTTTGCTTCCATATAATCTGTCATTAATCTTCTGTGGTTTGGTTAAGATTTCAGTTTGGCAGTATTATCTCACAACAAATTAATCTTTATAACTCCACGATCACTGCACATCAATGGTGGTAAAACTTGACATGAAGTAACAGTAATTTATTTAGGAACACAAACAATGCCCAGTCTGTTCCCTTCCCTGGCAGGCTTTTTTTAACAATCTGAAGCAACTGTTGTTCCTGAAAATATGTTGTAAATAATTTCTTTACTAATGTTGTTGAAGCAACATTATTCCAGCCGGTTTCTGGTAAATTTAAGTCCGCAGCCATCATTCTTCTTCCCGGTTGTGTTTCACGCTAGAAATTTATGAATTCCTGTAGGTCATTAGCACTTGGCTTTGGTGATCTATACACTTCAACAATTGTTATATGTTCCAGGGTTGTCTTTATTGTCACAGTTCCACAGTCTATAGTATTGGTGTTAACACTGAACATGTAATAGTCGCAGGTCTCATAATAATCTTTAATCCCGATCATAACACCTCCACCTTATTTTCTGTTAGAATGTCTGTTTCAGTAAAAACATGTATACCCTGACAAAACTGATTTTCAGTTATTCTTCTTTAATCATATTTCCCAAACAATAACATCAATCTAGTGGGAATGTAGCAAAATTTTAACTAAAAAAAGTATTACTAATACTCCTAGCATTAACAACCATCAGAGATGCATCAAATGTTGCTGTGTGTGAACTGTTAAATTTTGACCTGGCAAAAATCCAGCTTGTGTTTTGTCAAATACTGCAAAATATCTATTGCAAAAATTCCCTGCCCTGATCTTGACAAGTGCACACCATATTGTCTAAACATGCATGCCCCAAAATAGACTTGGATGCTAGTCTACACATTTCCATTTTTTTTAAATGGGATATTTTTTATGTACATATTTACCCAAAATATCTTTTCATTCACAGTGATCTGGCTCTGCTTTCTATACATTTTTTGTGAAAAATACATCCTAACATCTGTACAAGCTATGCTAAGAGGGCTGCAGGTTCCCTACTAACAGTCAGAGTCCTTGTGGATGAGATCATTTGTGCCAACATGAATAAAAACAGATGCGTATTTCCTTACATTAAGGCGTTCAAAGGCCTTTTTCACATCCTGTCTTTCTGCTCCTGGCAAGCATAACACTATTAGATGTTCACTCTCTTCACTGCAAATATCAGTTCCTCTAATAACTGAATCTCCAATTACAAGAATATCATTTCTAACCAGATCTGAAGAATCTTCAGCTTCTAATTCAATAATATCTGCTCTATCAGTAGTTAGAGAGGAATGACCTAGTCTTATTAATCCCTCCGTTTTCATTGCTTATTACATTTCCACACATACAATTCTCACTCAGCTGGCTTCGTACATCCATAGCTTGAGCCATGTTGTCAATGTCTTTCTCTTTTTTCTTATGTCAATGTTATTCAGTCCTTCATTCATTTCCGATTTCTTCCTTTTCACCTGCCCTCTCTCACTTTTTCCTGCCTTCTCTGTTGTAAAAATTATGCCTTTGTCTGTAGACTGAAGGTTTTCTGATAGAAACATGGTATCCCCTCCCTCTAATCTGTCTGTTTCAGTGTCCTTTTTAGTTTGTATTCGGTTTGCTTTATAGACATGGTATCCCTCCCTCTAATCTGTCTGTTTCAGTGTCCTTTTTAGTTTGTATTCGGTTTGCTTTATAGACATTAATGAGTATTTGTTGTGAACTTTTCCATTTTTTTTATTTTCTTCCATGTGATCCGAATCCTCAGATAGCTGAATATTTTGTATCCAGAATTCCGAAGAGGTCAGTGGTATTATCTTATTCAGTAAGGGTTGAGCGATCTTCACTGACAGCAGACTTCCTTTCCTAAATGTGTTCTCTTTCCACTTTGCCTAATATTATTCATCTCAGTCGAGTCATTAATATATGTAACAGTTCTCCACGCTGTGCTAACTGCACTAGTGCAATTGTCATCAGTAAGTCTAGATTTACTTCTAATAATGGTAAGCAAATCATCTAACTTTGCACACGAGGAACACAGATCACCAGTGTGATCAGGTATTACGTTTAAATATACACAGCATTTATAACACTGTACAAGATACCTGTGCTTTAGTGAATCATTACTGACAATCATGTAAGGAATCCATTTTCAACTGCAAACAAATACAAAATCCTAAAACAAAAGAACTGTTACTACAGAATTCAAGATTTCAAGTCAACTTCTATGAGAAAAAACACACAAACAGTACACAAGTAAAAATTAAATTAAGTACAATCAAGTTATTGCTCTGACCTACTGTACCAGTTTTGAAAGTCACACAAAACCTGAAAGTTCTTTACACTGCTCGCAGTCACACCTTGTTTTAACAGTAAAGATCAATAAATCACAAACCAAGTGAAAAGTACATTTAAAACAACAAAATAAAAATCAAAGTAAATCTTCTTGTATACAAGCTATCCCTTTCTTCCTACAAATAGTGAAAAACAGTGGTAAAAATAAAATATAAATTAAAATAAATCTTCTCTGAGCAGGCGACTGCACAGTCACTCACAAACCAACACAGGGTTGTTTCAGATAAACTTTAGTGAGCATAGGATCTAATCCAGTTTTATTTGTTTAACTATGATGGCAAGAATAACATATCACCTGTCCTTGTTCACTGAGATGCAATGCTCTTGGACTTTTGGAGATAGTTACACAAGTTAAAGGGTGTACTGGGACAGCCCCCTACATGGCAGCAATCTTTGGCCTTCACAGAATACACCATTTTGACATTTGTTTTAAAGCTGGTTCTCCTTTGAGAGGACTGCTGTCACTGACCTGAGTTTACTGTAGCAGTTAGCCTCATTAGATTTCTGCACAATACATTATACAACACTTCATTCATTACTTGCATTGATTTTTACACTGCTCACTATCTACCCATTGTATATATATATATATAAATATATATATATATATATACATATATATAGATATATATATATATATATATATATATATATATATACACATATACACATATATATATATATATATATATATATTAGTTGTTAGCATGGTAATTTTGTCGGTAGTGTTTTCGGAAGTGGAGTTAATTGAATGAATTTGTTGTCAACTGCTGTTGACATGGAAAGTAGGACGTTTGAATGTTTAGTATGAACGAAAGTGGTACTAGACTGTGTGCGTGTGCGTGCATGTGTGGGCGTGTGTGGGCGCGTGTGCATGGTTCATAGATTAGTACTAGGCTAACTGCCCTTGTGAATCCAAACAAATAAAAAAACTGTCCTTGTGAGCCATTTTGCCTAGTCAATTATCCCATGTGAAAATCAAATCCTGCACTTTGTGTTTGTAAGGTAAACACCTTAACCATTATGCCAGCCTCCCACCTTCTGAATGTCTTGCATTGTGGTATTATTAGAGAAAAGATTTTGATTATATATATATATATATATATATATATATATATATATATCTATATCTATAGGCGGACATAGTGGTGCAGCAGTTAGCGTTGCTGCCTCACAGTAAGAGGTTCTCCGGTTCAATTCTCAGCTGGGATTCCTTCTGTGTGGAGTTTGCATGTCCTCCTTGTGGTTGCGTGGCTTTCCTCCTGGTGCTCCGGTTTCCTCCTACATCCTAAAAACATGCAGTAGGTGGATTGGACCTAGGTGTGAGTGTGTGTGTGCCTTCTGTGGAAGGTTCGGCGCCGGGCTGGCAACTCGACACTGTAAAACTCCACTGCCAATCATGAGCAGACAGATGATCCACTGTGGTGACCCCTAACCGGGAAAAGCCGAAAGAAGAATATATATATATATATATATATATATATATATATATATATATATATATACATACATATACACATACATACACACACACACACACGCCATATACATATACACACACACGCCATACACACACACGAGTTACTCTAAGTTTGTCAAATGATACTTTGGTTGACATCTGTTTAATCGTCACACATTTGGTCATCAGTCATCTAAACACACAGTTGACAGGCGTGCCAGAGCGATGATCCCCGGGTAAGGGAATATACCCTTATCCTCAGGGATTATGTGATCTAGGTATTAGAATATATAATTAGCATGGGTGTGGGGTTGCTTTCTTTTTTTTTTTAATTTTGCATGCATAAAAGATTAATTCTCAGTGTATGCGTATTAGTGTGTCTACGTGCATAATGTTGATCAATTTGATTCGACATTATGCATCTCGACCCAAGTATAGCTATATCTATATCTAATCTATATCTAATCTATATATTGGTTCATAGGTTGGTACTAGGCTATCAGCCCTAGGGCCTATACAAGCCTAGCCATAACAATTCCCTGGCTATTTCTTCCCACACTATTTAGTTCCTGGACCCCTGTATGTATATATCTATCTATCTAGCTCTCTCTATCTATCTATATATATATATATATATATATATATATATATATATATATATATATATATATATATATATATATATATATATATATATATATATATATATATATATATATATATATATATATATATATACACACAGATATATATATATATATGTATATATGTATATATATGTATATATACATACATATATACATATATACATATATATATATATATATATATATATATATATATATATATATATACACACACACACACACGTTGAAGGAGTTAGCACTAGAGTTACATATTTATTAATTCTAACTGGGATATTTTGATGGGTAAATCCCTTTTTCAGTGAAGACCCTGGAAGGAAATTCTTACATGTGATAAATAAGCAGCAGAATACAGAATACAAATGCTTAATATAATATTATGTCAGAAGAGAGCATTTGCCTTTAAAATCTGCTTTCAAGAGTTAGTCTAACTCATTGGTGCCATATCACCACCTCTTACTACCTTCTAAATGTTGCATACTTTCTCAAAAACTTCTGCAGACTCACGCCAATCCTCCACTCACATAGTTATTTTCAAGGGTCCTCAAATCTCTGAGAAAAAAAAATCTTCCTTTGGTCAAGTTTAAGGTGAATATTATTCAACTGTATCTAATGACTCCCTCCTTCCTCATCTGTCTTTGTATCTTGTTTCTATTTATTGAATTTTTACCTGTAGAAGCTTCTGCGCCCATATCGTATCATAACATATCACTCTTTTTCCCCTAGTTTATAATGAGCATGAACCCAACTCCACCTGCTATTCATAATCCACTTTCATTATCCTGAAAACCCTTGTCTTCTTCCTGTGAACAAGTTTTGTTTCTTGGCCGTATCCTAGATGGGTTTCTGGAACCAGCTGCAGCATTCCAGATGTGGTTTCACTACTGTATGATAGATGAGAAGTACATCCTCTTTACTTCTGGAGTTTCTGTCCCATAATCTATAACCCAGTCATTTATCATTATTACTAGGTCCAAAACAGGAGTGATGATCACATCTAGGTCACATTTTCCCATACAGTATCACAGCTTTACATTTTATAATGTATATGTGACCTCTGTGATGCTGCATACAAACTGGAGATGCTTGCATTTTCTGAATTGAACCTTAATGACAACTTTTCTACAGATCCATCTCTCTGTCTGGGCTCTTCTCCTCAATCTGAGCCATGGTCCTGGATTTTAATAACATCCACAGATAGGTCCCACCTGTTAGTTACACCTGTGATACACCTGTGATATACATGAACCAAACGTACTAAATGGTGAATCCTTCCACCTGGAGCACTGCAGAACTGCACACAGACAGACACTTCCCTTATTTCTGACAGCCTCCTCCTAAGATCACTCTTTGCGTTATCTGAGATAACCATCCCTCCAGTTTCCCATGCTTGTGCCATATACTTCTGGTTTCTTCAGCTTGCCAAGTAGCTTATAATGTGGCATGGAGTCAGTGACCTTACTGATATCTGGACAGACTACATCCAGGTCTGCAGGCACCCACTCGTAGAACGGTAGAAGGTATGACAGCAACCAGCTCTTTCTGGCTGTGACTCCGTGCTGGCTTTGGACCTGAAGATCATTGTTCTTTAAAAGTGTCACGAGTCTTCCATCATTTCCCTTACCACTAGTGTTTGTTTAGCTAACTTGCTGTTCCCTGGGCAGCATATATTACTTCATTAAACAAAGCGGCAAAGTAAATACTCAGAAGACTGTAGAGGAATCATTTTCTCACCAAAGTACAAGACTTTCTTCTCCTACTTGATACTTACTCCCATCATTACTATACTGACTCAGCACATATTCTCACAGGTCTTCTCTCTTCCTGCCAACACAAACTCAGTTAAATTTACAACTGAGAAGCTTGGTTTGCTGCTGGGAAAATCACCCCGTGTCTCCTTATGAACACTTTAGTGACTTGAAGTTGGCTGCCATTTGGCCTGTATTCAACTAAAATTTGTCCACAAAATTCTTTATTCTTCACCCTATCATTTCCTATCCAACCTTCATACCTGACAAACCAAACCTAGGGAACTCAGATCATCTGTTGACAGAGTTGTTATTGTCACTAACAAAACACAAATTTGGTGATGCACATTTCTTAGTGTTTAAAATAACAGGATCATGTACCTCATGAAACAAAAGGACTCAAGAAGGCAGTAAAAATGAATAAATCAATTAATGAATTAATTAATTAATAACTGCAGCTGAACTGCAAAAGCAACTGTGATACCACATAATTTCTTTAACTGTAGCTTTGGCCAGCTTTAGCTGCTGTAGTTACAGCCTACCGATGCCTCTAGCTGCTGTAGTTACAGCCTACCGATGCCTCTAGCTGCTGTAGTTACAGCCTACCGATGCCTCTAGCTGCTGTAGTTACAGCCTACCGATGCCTCTAGCTGCTGTAGTTACAGCCTACCGATGCCTCTAGCTGCTGTAGTTGCAGCCTACCGATGCCTCTAGCTGCTGTAGTTGCAGCCTACCGATGCCTCTAGCTGCTGTAGTTGCAGCCTACCGATGCCTCTAGCTGCTGTAGTTACAGCCTACCGATGCCTCTAGCTGCTGTAGTTACAGCCTACCGATGCCTCTAGCTGCTGTAGTTACAGCCTACCGATGCCTCTAGCTGCTGTAGTTACAGCCTACCGATGCCCCCAGCTGCTGGAGTTACAGCCTACCGATGCCTCCAAGCATTTCTGGAGTTACAGCCTACCGATGCCTCCAAGCATTTCTGGAGTTACAGCCTACCGATGCCTCTAGCTGCTGTAGTTACAGCCTACCGATGCCTCTAGCTGCTGTAGTTACAGCCTACCGATGCCTCTAGCTGCTGTAGTTACAGCCTACCGATGCCTCCAAGCATTTCTGGAGTTACAGCCTACAGCCTACCGATGCCTCCAAGCATTTCTGGAGTTACAGCCTACAGCCTACCGATGCCTCCAAGCATTTCTGGAGTTACAGCCTACTGATGCCTCCAGCTGCTGTAGTTATAGCCTACTGGTGCCTCTAGCTGCTGTATATACAGCCTACAGATGCCTCTAGCTGCTGTATATACAGCCTACAGATGCCTCTAGCTGCTGTATATACAGCCTACAGATGCCTCTAGCTGCTGTATATACAGCCTACAGATGCCTCTAGCTGCTGTATATACAGCCTACAGATGCCTCTAGCTGCTGTATATACAGCCTACAGATGCCTCTGGCTGTATATACAGCCTACAGATGCCTCTGGCTGCTGTATATACAGCCTACAGATGCCTCTAGCTGCTGTATATACACCCTACAGATGCCTCTAGCTGCTGTATATACAGCCTACAGATGCCTCTAGCTGCTGTATATACAGCCTACAGATGCCTCTAGCTGCTGTATATACAGCCTACAGATGCCTCTAGCTGCTGTATATACAGCCTACAGATGCCTCTAGCTGCTGTATATACAGCCTACAGATGCCTCTAGCTGCTGTATATACAGCCTACAGATGCCTCTAGCTGCTGTATATACAGCCTACAGATGCCTCTAGCTGCTGTATATACAGCCTACAGATGCCTCTAGCTGCTGTATATACAGCCTACAGATGCCTCTAGCTGCTGTATATACAGCCTACAGATGCCTCTAGCTGCTGTATATACAGCCTACAGATGCCTCGGGGTGTCCAACCTTCTGGTTTGCTGGGGCCGCACTGAGTGAACAGAAATGGTCTTGGGGCCACATATAAAATATATCATAGTTAACTCTTTCGTTGCTCCGGAAGACTATAGAGGCGACCTCCTGGCTGTACTGTAGGTGCATTTGAACAATGAATACATGTAATAAATGCCTGATATTTGCCTTAAAATTCTAATTCTCATTCTAATTCTCTAATCTAACAGTTAACTCTAACATCTAAGTTAATATATATATATTTTTTTTTTTGTACAAATAAACAGATATTCACTACAGCACTAGCATTTCTCACTGGGAAAACCATTCCAGCAGTCCCAACTACGTAAAATGTCAACATCAGCAGTCCTACAATACTATAATCCATAAAAATAACCCAACAAATGTGCCATAAAGTAAAGAATTCACATCACTGACTTAATAAAACAATTCTGAATAAGCTACAAGAGAGTCTCACCCAAGCAAATAACTGGTGCCAGAAATATGGCCTCAAGCTAAATGCCAAAAAATGCATCCCCCTTGAGGAGAGTGATGTCCCCACAAATTATCACATTAATAACAATGTTGTAAGCACGCAATAAGTCGTATGGTACTTGGGCACCCAGGTTGATAGAAACCTGACTTTTGACCACCACGTTGTCTCCGTTGTAAGGAAAGCTTTTTACATGGCCCACTTCATTAGTAAGGGTATTTCATCCAGGGACAAGGAGGTCATAACATCTCTGTATTCTTCCTTTACAAGAGCCATTATTGAGTGCAATGCCCCTTTTGGCCTGTACCTCAGCAAAACACCCTGCCAAAAGAAAGACTACAACCATTTCTGACAAAAAAGGTCAAAGGACTAAGTTCACTTAGTTATCCAAACAGACTAAAAAGCTTCTTGCTTTCCTCTGTCGCTCACTGGCCCCTATAAATTTCATCACTGGCTTGCTTTCCAGGCCAAGAAAGATCCTGCCTTAAGAGACGTCCTCCACCTCAGAAATACTGGTTATACTTAAAACGCTCACTACAAAGACCACAGCCTTCACTGCAACATAAACAAGCCACTTTTTATGGACAGGTTCTTGACACAAAAACCTTTACCTTCTGTAAAAAGCTCCTCTCATCATCAAACAATGTAGTTCAGCAACACGATGGCTGGATGGATAGCCATAAATGTAGTCCTTGGGTAAGTAGCATAGCCTTCATCAAACCAGATGGAAAATCCACATACTAACCTTTCCCAGCTGGATGGCTAAGATCTAATATTGGTTACTCAAATCTAGTTGCCCAAGAAGAGGGGCATGTTTAACTAAGAATTCCATTTGCAAAATTATATTCAGTATAATTATTAAATCTCTCACACACACACACACACACACACACACACACACACACACACACACACACACACACACACACACACACACACACACACACACACACACACACACACACACACACACACACACACACACACACACAAGCACCCCTACTTGTAAAATAGGCAACTTCAATAATAACATGACACCAACTCACTGAATGAAATTGTCTGGAAGTCAAAATATCTGAAAAAGAAAATCATAATAGAGATGGATTCATCCATGTAATTTCCAACCACCAAAAGGACCATCAATAAATCAACAATCAACTGCTCGGCAAAAAGTAAATCAATAAGAAAACCATAAACTATAATGCTACATATTGGTGTAAACATATAACTTGTGTCAATCTCCAGGTTAATCCATACCAAAAGATTGTTTCAGAGCTTCAGCTATGTACAAACAGCTTTCTCCTAAAAACTTAACTCATTGGTATTTGCCTTGCTGTAATTATAACTGTAAAAAAAAAAAAATGTTTTTAAGTTTATTCTGTACCTCAATGATTCTCACGGTTATGAGATGTAATCTCTGACATATTGTATGAGTACTACATCCATAATTTGCTGTCTCTCTCTCATGTATTATATTGTTTTGTGTTATTTTTGGAGCTTTTCTCCCCAGGCCTCGGCTGAAAATGTAAACAAATGTAAAATAAAATAAATACAAATAAACTTCCCTCCAATCTAAAGCCATTTGACATTCAGACATTTTAATTTCTGCAGAAGTTACTCACAGACTGACAGTTTACTGAGCTGTAATGCTGACCTTCGCTTTTGAAAAAAAAAACAAATTCCCAGACTTTGTCAATAGCTCAAAGTGAAGAGAGGATTATTTATTTATTATATATTTATTTATTTTTGGAAAACATCTTTAAAACTGTTAAACTGATTACACACTCAGAAACACAGAAAAGTTATTGTGATTATGTAAACCACAGACTGCTGCAAGAAATCAAAGTCACATTAGCACTCTATGCTTATGTCCGAACAGACGAATCATACCTGTCAATTCCAAAAGAAGTAAAGTAGCTTAATAAGAAGGTTATTTGCAAGGTTACATGGCAGTTTATATTGGAAATAAGCAGAGATATTAAAAAGGCTCTGTTTTTCATAATTATGCCGAAAAGTCTTCCAAGGTAAATACAACTTCTGATTTAGTATGGAACCATACCTCTCAACCTTAGAGCAAGAAATCTGGACAAAGCGAAAAATAAAAGTGGGACATTGGCCCAAAAATAGTTATGCATCACAGACACCATTGAAACAACTGTTGCTGCAAACATTATACATCACTTATAATCTTTCTATCCCATTATTGTCAGTTAAACATTATATGGCTCATTCAGTCCTGCCTTCTTTTGCATCAAAGAAAACCATGCTTTGAAATAACAAATACATTAAAAATAATAAATAAAACACATTGCATCAACATCCTGCAACTTCCTACCTGCAAGCAACCACAGAGCTTTCACTGAAACTAGGGCTGCTGGTTTCCCCAGAATGACAGCTCTCTCTAATTAAGTCTAATGGTATACAATCTGCCAGTATCTGGACTACCTGAAATAAATTAAATTATGGCCTGTAAATTGAAAGCACACTTTGTTTAATTAAACTATATTTCTAAGCCCACTTACTATATTTTTTCAGTAACATCCCAATATCCATTTCCAGGTCACTTTACAAGACATTGGCAGTGGTAGACTTGGCATCCTCAGAACCCCACAGGCCCACGCTAATACATTGTCCATTAAATGTAAATATCCATCCACTGTAAATGGCAAGAAGCTATGTCTTAAAAAATCTACTTCTGGCATGCGTACCCAAGTATTAGGTTTTGAAACAAAGAAACATATTCTCCACAGTCCGTAAGTCTCATTCTTTAATAATAGTCTACTGTTGCAGCACTCCCAACACATAAGCACACACATACACACAAATGCCCAACATTTAAAAAATGACATTATGCCCACTTGATTTGCCAGTATTGATGATCCGCCAAAGCTATGCTTACTGTTGTCCAATCTACCACTGCTTAGAACCCACCAATGAAAAAACAGTACTAGGTGCTTTTTTTGTTTGTCTGAAAAAAAAATACAACTTTATATGCTACAGTCCCACATAGTCAGTCCACTACTGACCCATTAACCCTAGGCTGCTGTCTCATTCTTACTCCCTGGAACTGCCTGGAACTGCATTACCTTGGATGACTACTTTTATTTCCTAAGCAAAAGACACAAATTGGAAGAGGAGGCAAAAATCCAGACATTCTTTGAAAATCCATACAGTTAAGAGGTATGAGTTCATGTTCAATACAACGCTCTCCCTGTCAGGAAAGCTGCAATTTAATGAAAGTGTACTCTTAATGTATGATGTATTTGTGAGCTAACTTGTTTGTGTTCAGTAGGTAGACTGATCATTGTTAGCCTCTTTGTGCATGCATCTCTCTCTGTCATGCACACATACACACACACACACACACACACACACACACACACACACACACACTCCTTCTACTTTCACGCACACAATTCTGCTTTCATGCATGCATTCACTCACTCCGTACTTACCTATTAACACAGGTAATTGCTGTCCCTTTCAAAGGCAACAGCGGCAAATCCATACACGAGTCCCTCTTCAGCGAGAAGACACACACACACACACACACACACACACACACACACACACACACTCTGATTGTTCGGTGCAAAATACCGATGTCTGTAGCTGCTGTAAACACAGCTGACCGTTTTGGCTCAAAAACAAAACTAGAAGGGTGCTGTAGTTACATGCACACCAACATTAGCATTACAGGTCACGGGAGCGAAAAACATAAAACAAAAAAAGTGTTTAGTGGCATGCGTACATCGATGTTGCAGTTAGAGGTTGAGGGCCACATGGAAGAGCTCTGAGGGCCGCATGCGGCCCGCAGGTTGGACACGTCTAGCTGCTGTAGTTACAACACACTGATGCCTGTAGCTGCTGTAGTTACAGCCTACTGATGCCTGTAGCTGCTGTAGTTACAGCCTACTGATGCCTGTAGCTGCTGTAGTTACAGCCTACTGATGTCTGTAGCTGCTGTAGTTACAGCCTACCGATGTCTGTAGCTGCTGTAGTTACAGCCTACCGATGTCTGTAGCTGCTGTAGTTACAGCCTACCGATGTCTGTAGCTGCTGTAGTTACAGCCTACCGATGTCTGTAGCTGCTGTAGTTACAGCCTACCGATGTCTGTAGCTGCTGTAGTTACAGCCTACTGATGCCTGTAGCTGCTGTAGTTACAGCCTACTGATGCCTGTAGCTGCTGTAGTTACAGCCTACTGATGCCTGTAGCTGCTGTAGTTACAGCCTACTGATGTCTGTAGCTGCTTTATATACAGCCTACTGATGCCTCTAGATGAGTTACAGACTACTGATGCCTCTAGCTGCTGTAGTTACAGCCTACTGATGTCTCTAGCTGCTGTAGTTACAGCCTACTGATGCCTCTAGCTGTCAAATATTGCTTGTTTAAATATGCACTGATAATTCCAAAACCACACTACATGCCATGTGTTATAGGTTCATAGGTTTACAGGTGTGTACTATGCTAATGACCCTGGAGCCTTTACAAGCCTAGCCCATAGAATTACCTCGGCATCGTGCCACCCGACCTTAGTTCCCAGTGCCTCTGTCAAGTAGAGCCACTGGAGTGATCCCCGGGGTGAATTTTCTATTTCTCATCCACTCATCAAGATTTCTCTTGAAGAGGGCCAGTGAGGTGCTCTGTTTGACATGTATGGGAAGTCTATTCCATAGCATGGGCAGTCTCTGGGTTATGAACCTGTCCCTCCAGCATGTTCTGTTGATTGTGGTAATGAGGTTGAGTTCTCTGGAGTGTGTGGTGTGGAGGGATTGGGATTTCTTTAGATGTAGCATTTCTAACAGAGCTGGGTCAGACACAGCTTTGTAAGTCAAGCAGAGATCGCCTCTAAGTAGGTGATATGAGGCAGAGAATAGTTGGAGTTTTTTGAACTTGTCCATATATGACAAGTGTTTAAGGCCTAAGATCCTCTTTGTGAGGTACTTTTGTGGCCTCTCCAGTTGCTACAGGTGTCTAGTGAGGTACATGCCAAATGGGCATTGCACTCAATGATTGGCCTAATGAGGGAATAGTAGAGGGAGACAATGACCTTTTTCTTCCTGGATGCAAAACCCTTAGTAATGAGATGTGCCACACAGAAGGACATTCTGACCACAGTGGCAATGTGGTGGTCAAGAGAGGTTGCTGTCAACCTGTTTATTTATTTTATTTATTTTCAGTTTGATTACCGGGGAAGTCCACTGGGCCAAGAAGTGCCCATTTTCAGTGGAAGCCTGGGGAGAAAAGCTCCATGTGCAATACAGTACAATAAAGGTTACAAAATACAAAAAAAAAAAGGTTACATAATGTTAGAGATGAAATACAAGAGTAAGATTCATACATTCAAAAAACTGCAAATGTAATATACATCATGAGACAGTTTAAAAAAGCAGAACATTTTTATTTTGCTCTTTAGAAGTTTACAATATTTACAAGCTTGGAGTTTATTTAAAGTCTGCTAGTTCAGGTTCTTTAGAGAAATTAGATTAAGCTTGAGAGTATAGTAGAGCAGGAGTATGGAGAGCTTAGTGGGAAGAGTTATGTAGTGTGAAAGCAGGAGCATTTCCATTTGGAAGATAGGTGTAGGAAGAGTTGGTTTTTGAAGGATTCAATGTTAGGTATAGTCCTAAGTGAAGGAGGGAGAGTTTTCCATTTTTTACCTAGAGAGAAGGAGAGTAGAAGCTGGCCGGCGGGACATTTGCATTTGTGAATGGCGATTAGGTTTTGGTGTTCGTTCAGATCTCAGAGATCTGTTTGGGATGTAAGGGGGAAGAATGTTCTTTAAGGCCGGACATTTATTAGGGGAGAATATTAATTTGTGAGCGTTGGTTAGTTAGAGATAGTCTAGGTGGTTAGGGAGTTCTAACCAATTCAGAGATTGAAGGCAGAGGCAGTGGTGAGTTGATGTTTTGGATTTAGTGGCAAATTTGGAGATCTTATTATAGCAAGCTTCAAGTTTAGAGGTGTTGGAAGCAGACAGATTGGTTAGGAGAGGGGCTCCATATAGAAGAGAAGGTAGGAGGTAGGTGATTGCCAGGGTATGCCTAGAGGAGTTGGAAAGAAATTGATTGTTCCTATATAGCATACCTAGCTTTTGGTGGGTTTTCTTTATGGTTTTGTTGTATGTGTAGATCGAATTTGAGGTGTTCGTCTATGGTAATGCCAAGGAGTTTTGCAGAGGGGACTACTTCTATAGCAGTAGTCGACTGGCTTAGGACATTGAAAGTGTTTTTGTCAAAGAAGGAAACCTTGGAGGGGAGGAAAATTAGTATTTTAGATTTATTGGAGTTGAGGGAAAGGTGGTTTTGTTGCATCCAGTTCTCTGTAGTGGAAAATGCTATTTGAGTTTAAGTCAGTAGTTCAGGAATGTTGGGGGCGGCACAGATCAAGGCAGAGTCATCAGCGTATTGGATGAATGTAGTGTCCGGGATGATGGTGTGAAGGTTATTTATAAAGATGTTGAAAAGCATGGGTCCGAGGATGGATCCCTGAGGAACGCCAGTAGGTGTAGGCAAGAAGGAAGAGGAGGAGTTCTTCCATTTGACAGCTTGAGATCTGTCAGATAGGTAGCTGGAGAACCAGGATAGAGTATTAGAGGAGAAATTAAGGTTGGCGAGATGAAGGAGAAGGTGTGTATGGGAGATGGTGTCGAAGGCTTTAGAAAGATCTAGCAGTGCTGTGGATACAATGAGTCCAGAGTCTCGAGCTTGATTGACAGTTTCTAGGAAGGATAGTAGGGCAGTTATGGTACTGTGGCCAGGAGGGAAGCTGTGCTGGGTGGGTGTTAGAAGGTGATTCTGAATTAGGCATGGCAAAAGTTGGTGGTGGACACCTGTGTTCTCAGATCTCTTATAACACCTTCTGTGTTCAGTGGACTACCATCAATGTGGTAATTCATGGGAACCAGATTTTTCCCAAAGGGGATGATGACACATTTTTTGGCATTGAGCTTAAGGCCATGGTTCTGACACCAGTCGTTGGTCTCAGTGAGGCCTTTCTGTAGGATGTCAACATCACTTGGGGAGTTAATAATAGCTCCCAACTTGCAAATGTCTGTAAACTTTGTCAGCCAGAGTCCCTTCATGTTGACCTGGACTTTAGAGAAGTAGATACCAAACAGGAGAGGACCCAAGACCGAACCTGTGGGACTCCACTCATGACTGGTCATCATGACTTGGAGTTAGAACCCACAGTGTGAAAGTAGCTATCTGTGAGCCAGTTTGCAACCCACCTAGTGATATAGGGGCTGGTGCCTAGCTTAGTGAGTTTTTCTATGATTCCTGAGTTGTGAATGGTTTCAAAGGCCTTGGCCAGATCAAGGTAGGCTGTATGAACCACATTGCCTTCATCTACAGCTCTGGTGACTGACTCAAAGAAGTCGACCAAGTTGAGCAGGCATGATCTACCCTTCACAAAACCAAACTGTATCCAGAGTTTGGAGATTCCCTATATCCTTGTTTATTGGGTCCATGATGATACTTTCCATAGCTTTGCATATCAGACTCATCAGGAAAATGGGGCGATAGTTCCCAGGGTCTGTAGTCACTCCTTTGTGGAGAGTGATGACTGTAGCAGTGCACCATTCAATAGGGACAAAGCCTGAGGTGAGGCTGTGATTGAACAGGGCACACAGGTGAGGTGCCAGTTCACTCTGTAGTTTATGTAGAACACAACCAGGGATATAGTCAGGTCCCATAGAAGCTGTATTCTTGGTCTGTGTGCAGCAGTAATACTGGGTGTTGGCAATCTGGTATTGTGATTGGTCCTTTGGGGGGGGAGGGGTAACTGACACTGAATCTGTCGGACAGTATATTGGCAATATCTGTTGGCTCGGTATAGGAGGTACCATTGTGCAGCACCTCAGAGCAAATCTGGGTATTGCCATGGAGATTCTTTAGATAACTATAGAAGGCCTTTTGGTTGTCTTGGGACTTCACCTTATTCTGCATCAGTTTCCTCCTTCTGTTGTAGAGTTTGTTTATGGCAGGGGACCACCAGATTGGCTTCCTTTTTTTGGAGGAGAGCATCTTGGTTCTATTGGGTATGGTGAGATCCATGCATTTGTATACGTGTTTGTACAGTGCATTGATGTATGATTCAGCGGTCATGCAACTATCCTCCATTTGCATGGGTGCTGTGAAGTTAGCCACCTCTGTTTTTAGGACACCAAAGTTAGCTTTGGAGAAGTTTTTCATGGTGGTTACCTTTGTGGGGCGTGGGGGTAGGCAGGTTGTGGTTTTCCAAAGTGATTAGTTTGTGGTCGGCTCTGACCAGGGAGGAGTTGACTATTGGTGTAGAACAACAGTCGCCCATGTTAGTAATGGCCATTAGATTTATCTTATAGCATCCATGATGACAAATACAGTTGTATTGATATCTGACCTCATTACTGCAGCTAAATTGGTATTGAATATTCTTTGTATACTTTTTATTTGTATTGTAATGGTTTCTTATTTCTCTAAATTTGCAACTATCAGGTGACACAATGAACTGCTTAGCCTCGTATGAAAGCTCACAGCTGTATGAAGAAAATGTTGCTGACAGTATCTGTGTTGTTTGAAAGTTCATGCATCCTTTGGATAAACTATTAAGCAGAGGCCCCATCTGCTTAAGTTGGTGGTAAAGATCCATGGCACTTATCAAAAACAGTCATCATCATCATCATCATCTTCTTTCAGCTGTTCCAGTTAGGGGTCGCCACAGTGGATCATCTGTTTCCATTTCTTCCTGTCCTCTGCATCTTGCTCTGTCACACCAACCACCTGCATGCCCTCTCTCACCACATCCATAAACCTCATCTTAGGCCTTCCTCTTTTCCTGTTACCTGGTAGCTTCATACTTGGTATCTTTTTCCCCAATATACTCAGCATCCCTCCTCAGCACATGTCCAAACCAACATAATCTTGACTCTCTGGCTTTGTCTCCAAACCGTCCAACCTGGGCTAACCCTGTAATATACTTATTCCTAATCCTGTCCACCCTTGTCACACCCAGTGCAAATCTTAACATCTTTAACTCTGCCACATCAAGCTCTGACTCCTGCCTTTTTGTCAATGCCACTGTCTCCAACCCATATAACATAGCTGGTCTCACTACCCTCTTATAGACCTTCCCTTTCACTCTTACTGGTACTCGTCTTGTCACAAATCACTCCTGACGCTTTTCTCTACCCACTCCATCCTGCCTGTACTCTTCTTCACCTCTCTTCCACACTCACCATTGCTCTGAACTATTGATCCCAATATTTAAACTCATCCACCTTTGCCACCTCTACTCCTTGCATCCTCACCATTCCTCTATCCTCCCTCTCATTCACACACATATATTCTGTTTTAGTCCTGCTGAGCTTCATTCCTCTTCTCTCTAGAGCATATCTCCATTTCTCCAGGGTCTCCTCCACCTGTTCCCTACTCTCACTACAGATCACAATGTCATCTGCAAACATCATAGTCCACGGGGACTCCTGTCTGATCTCAATCTGTCAACCTGTCCATCGCCATTGCAAATAAGAAATGGCTCAGAGCTGATCCTTGATGTAATCCCACCTCCACCTTAAACGCATCCGTCACTCCAACCGCAGACCTCATATCAAAAAGAGTAGGGGTCCTTTATTTTATAAATTCATATTTACAAAACCAGTGCAATGCACACATTTACATATTTATAAATTTTCACAAATCTTCCTTACTTTACAACACACTCTTCTTTTTATATGGACCGCCACTCCTCCTTTCCTAACCACCATTTAATTTTCCGTATTATATTTGGTATTATCTACTTTCCATTAAATATAATTTCATTCAATCTTTCATTCCATACAATTCATAAAATACCAAATACCTTCTTATCAATATCATACACAGCTTCTCTGTTAGAATTTTCATAAAATCCATATTCTATCATGTTCATTTGCTTAGAGTATTGTATCTCTTCTATTTTTCCTCTGCAATTTTTGCCCAAAATATCTTTACCCTCTTGCAGTCTACAAACACATGTTCAACTGTTTCCATTCCCCACAAAAATGACATATTCTTTCATTTTCTTATACTGCATATTTCCTTTCACTAATAATTTTTGATCTCCACAAAAATCCTGACATTCAACATATTTCTTATATCTTTCCTTTATAGCCTTTATTTTTTTCTTTTGTGAAACTGGATTCACAAATAATTCTACATAGTTATATTTTTATGGCACATTTTCCTATAATCTTCTGACTTATCTATTTTTAAACTTCCACATTCTTATTTTTTTCTTGATACTTATTAATTTCTTGATTTGTCCACATGCTAACCTTTTTATTTATTCTTAATAAACACCATCATCTTTCATTTTTTTCTTCAAAATTCTTACAAATTATTTTCTTTTCTTTTAATCCTCTTCAACACCTTATACAAATTTAAAGATCTAGGTCAACTATAGATTTTACTGACCCCAACCCATACCCCTCTTTTAACAGGATTCAACTTGGATCCCCAGATAAATCTGAATATCACCTCAATAAATTGTTTTTCCATATCATTTGGCATCATGTATATATTTGCAACATATGCTATCTTTCCCATCCAAATGGAATTTATCAAATATACCTTTTTCTTTAAGGAAAGCTTATATCTGTTCTACATGCTAATTCCTTTTAAGTATCTTTAATTTTTTCCCATTGTTCCTTAATTATATTTAAACCTCTAAATTGTATTCCCAACACCAAAATTTCATTTACATTGAATTTTATTCCTTCTATCTGTTCAGTGGACCCAAACCTTTACTTTTTTTCTCTTTTTAATGTCATTCCCAACTTCCTCAACCCAAAGTTCACATGCAAAAATAACCCCTTTCATCCTTTTAGTATTCTGAGCCATAAGAATGATAAAATCTGCATATGACATAATAGTAGGATATGTAATACCATAATTCTTTACATGTACATCCTCTTGCATTTTCTCATTCGTTTTACTAACAAATTTGTAACTAGAACAAAGAATACTATCATAGGATATCCTCGTTTCAAACCTCTATTCATTTCTATTTCTTCCCCTATCCAACAATTAACTAACAGTCTTATTTTACTACTGTTCTATACTAATTTACATACTTTCTGGATTTTTATGCTGAAATAACATTTCATTAATATCCATAAAATATCATGCTCTATAATATCAAATGCTTTGTTTATATAGCCAACCACTATTTTTGCTGTACTCCCTCTGATTCCAATATCAAGATCTGTATCATATGAGCGAATCACACAAATTGCGAACGCTCATAATATCGAACGTACCGGACCTCGAACTTCCTATTGTGGGGGGGCTGCACCCCCCCAAACCCCCCACTAAATATATATTCCAACTCCGAGATTGCACTACAGTGAGGAAAGGGCAAATATCCCATTCTTCACTGTACCGCAATCTCAGAAAAAGCACTTCGAGGTCCAGTACATTCGATATTATGAGTGATGGATATTGTGTAAATTAAAATGCTTTTCCCTAATATACTGTGTGTACAGTGAAAGGAAATGTGCAAGGCCAAACAGCAGTTTTCAAAATAATATGCTTGCTTTGCAAGAACAGTTATGTTCAGCTTAGATATTAATAACATATAGCTGTGGGCATTACTGTAAATGCATCCTGTTATAGAAAAAAAAAAGGAAGTTGACTTTCATGGCTTTCAGATGCAGAAATAAATAATATGCAGACAGGTCAAGTGACGCAAAGATGACGTGGAGGACTTTTGTGAAGTCTTCAGATACAGCAAGGACCAAAAAAGGGCATGAAATAACCATGGACTTTTTCAGGACACAGACAGAAACCAGAAGAACAAGTCACAAGGACATTAAAAATAACATTGGTTGAAGAGAGTATATAAACTGGACAGTATTTTTCATTCAGTGATGACGTCTTAGACTAAGTGTGCCTTAGTCTATTCATCTGTCTAGCTGTGTTATAATAAAATTGAAATAGCTCTGACAGAATTAACTGTTTGGCAAGAATTTGTTCTGAGACAAATAAAGTACAACAGATACAGTAGTATGGAGTTTGTCTGGTCTACTTTTGGACATTTTCTTCAGTGACATTTCTTCACAGGCAAAATAAAGACCTCTGCTTGCCATTTCTTCAGAAAAGAAAGAAATACATTTCTTCAATGAGCGTTCACAATTTGTGTGATTTGCTCATATGATATAGACCCCCAATATCATGCATTGTTTCCCTAACAAACATTAGTAATTCCTGGTATCCTTTACCTTTAACCCCACATATATTTTCTTGCAATATCTTTCCCATTTTGCATTCTCGTCAACTTTGAAAAATTTTCATAAAAAATCTTATAAATCAGTATTATTCAAAACTGCACATCTCCAATTATTTATATCATGTTTTTCCTTTTGTTTCCATATAAACCTTATAATTCCTCTACATAATTGTGTATAACCATATTTTTATATATCAAATGTTCGGGTTCCTATCAGAAGACCGAAGACACATTTTGTTGTATGCGTCTTGGTTGAACTTCAAATGTCGAACACACAAAATGACGAAGCGGCATATAAGCAAATTCTTTCCCAGAAGTTGCTTGGCTGCCTCCGTCACTTTGCCATTTTCGGCACTGTAGTGCAATCTCGGAGTTGGTATATTTAAGTAGGAGGGTGTGTGTGTGTGGGGGGGGGCGAAGCCCCCCACTTTATGTAATGTTTGAATGTGTTTTTTTTTTTTTTTGGAACAGCGATTTTTTTTCCCTGGGGAAAAAAAATCACTGTTCTGGTAGTTCGATGTGTTGTGAATTCGAATTTTTGAGTTCGATATAACATTTGTTCATTTGATCGTTTGTTGTTATAATAGACCGAAATGTTCTATACCATCTTGTCCTACTGCCAAATGTAAATTTACTTTATTAAACACCCTTTCTAATTCTATGACAGTAATTTGTTTTTCAGTTTATTTGCTTCCTGTATAAACTGTTTAACCTGCCCAATTAGGTTCCTGTTCAAACTGTCTTTTCCTTATTTCTGTAACATACTGTAATACAGTGTTTATAATCTTTCCCTATTCTTCCTCAAGAAACCCCTCTCTAGTTTTCATCACCCTCATAACTCCACTATCTTCTTTTACCACCTTACTTAAATATGGTGACACCTCTTCCGTTTTACCTTGTAAAAAATAGCTTTGCTTATATAGCAATTCTTTAATTCTTTCTAGATGATTACTATATATTTCTTCTACCTTTGAATAATAAGCTGTATCATTTCTTTCTAAAACATCTAATACATTTTTATACATTTCTTTATACTCCTCTTACTTTTTTCATGTCTTAAATCTCCAATGTAAATATATCATTTTATACTTCTGTTTGAACACCATCCACCCATTCTGACCAATTAATATAAAACTCCTTCACAATCACATGATCTTTCCATAACTCTAATATAATATCCTTTCCTTTCTAACCCCATACCTTTTCATGTATCCCTTCAATTCCTTTCCATATTTTTATTTGTTCTTTATTTTCAGTATCTCAATCCAAATTGCTAAATGATCTGAAAAACCTTTTTCTACTACCTCTTCTTTTATCATAGTTATACTTGTACATACCAAAAAATAATCTCTGTTCCAATATTACTTCTCTTGTAAGTATACCCAATTGTATTCCCGAAAAGTAATCTCCCACATTTCAGAATCTCTCTCATTTTTTTTTTATTATCTATTTTGTCTTTTATCTTGTATTCCTTATATCACAGTTAAAGTCACCTATCAATATGATATCCATATTCACTATTACATAATTATTTCCTGAAACAAATTTTCACTCTCTTTATATAAAAAACACTAGCATAAAGTGCTATAAGTCTATAAACTCTCCGAGTCCACCTTAAAATCTACTACTGTTACTCTACCTAATCTGACTAAAGAGTAATTCAATACTATCGCTGCCTTGATGTATACAATTGCTACACCCGAACAGGTTTCTTCTCCCAAAATTCCATATTCTATCTCCTTTTTATAACATTTCTGTTTGTTCTCTTTCTTCCCTAATCAAACATCTAACATCTCTACTAGTATAACATTGACTTCACATTTGTTACACCATTCAAGTATCCCAGTTCTTCTTACTAAACTCTTAAGCTAGTAACATTGACGGCTAAAAAGTCCAAGATTATTTGACTCTCTTCCGTTAGTGAAATAATTTGTTACTACTTGTTTGGGTTTCCTTTCTTTTAAATGCTAACTTGTAATCTTCTTTTGCTCTCTCTCACCCTCTTTCCAATACATGTTTTCCTTTGTTCCTACTTCCCATTTTATTTCCTCTTCATCACTGATTTCAGAGCCAACTTCACATGCTCCTTCTCCCATGTTTATTTCCTTTTTAGTTTTGCATGTATTCAGTGTGTAACATTTGCTGTCTCTATATTCTCTTTCTTTTGTTCTATCTGTTGTGTGCCTCCCTCCTGCCCATTCTATAATATCTTCAGTTATTTCAACTTCTTTTACTTTACAATCCATCCATAAATGCACTGTTTGATTACATTTACAAAATTTCATATCACATTTTTTGTATTGTGACCAAACTCCACATATTCATAACATTTTTTCTTTTCACAATTGCTTATAAAATGTCCCTCTTTACTACATAAAAAAAAAAAGTTTCTGGTTGTCCCCTTCAGTATTTCTCATACTTAGAATATGTATAACTGTATCATTTTCCATCTTTAATGTAACATTGTAGTCCCATTCCCCAATCCATAACCCCATTATCAAAAGTTTTGAAATGCCTTTAACTTCTTTACACAAACTCTGCAATAAATAGTCATATACAGAGTCTTTTCTGTCTCTGCCTTAAATTGTATGTGTATTTTTTTTGTATGCGTTTCATGACAGGAAGCCTTAATAAAATACTTATTCCATGGATGAATATCTTTTCTCTTTTCATGTTCACCCAAAAGTTTCTAGTATTGAAACAGTTTTAAAAATGTCACAATAACAATATGTTTCTTTTTTAATCAGTATAAAGGCTTTTACCATTTGTGCCTTGATACCCAACGGCCCTATTGCTGTGTCCCAGATTTCATACCCGTTTATCCCCTTACCTTCATTTGTTTGTATCCGTACAACATACATTTTTTCTTTTACTTCCACCCTTCTCCTTTTGGACCTCAAAGTATTTCTGTAAATGCCTTCTTTTTTATATCCTGCACTACTTCTCTCTGGATTTTCTCCATAATCTATCCCTACGAAGTATTTTAATATGTCCAATTCACTTTCTTCTGCCATGTCTAATAGATCATTCCACAACCCTGAAGGGCTGCACTAACAATATCTTGCATGTCAACGGCAAACAAATTTTGCGGAAATTATAGCTCCAACTCCTTTGAGGGTTCAGTTACTCTCCTACAAATCCTTTGAGGGTTCAGTTACTCTCCTACAAATCCTTTGAGGGTTCAGTTACTCTCCTACAAATCCTTTGAGGGTTCAGTTACTCTCCTACTGCCATCTTCCTTTCCCTAATCAACAGGTTTAGCCATACATCCTTTCTGAAAGATCAACTTTTCACTTTTTCCAACCTATTCTCCTCTATGCTGGAATCAGCTACACATCCCTCCTCATTTGAAGGCTCAGCTGCCTCCATGTGCATCGACAAAGTCCCTTTACAATAATATACAGCTGCCATCCCCAGTACCACTAGTGCCTCCATGTGCATCGACAAAGTCCTTTTCCAATAATATACAGCTGCCATCCCCAGTACCACTAGTGTCTCCATGTGCAGTGACATAGTCCTTTTACAATAATATACAACTGCCATCCCCAGTACTAGTGCCTCCATGTGCATCGACAAAGTCCTTTTACAATAATATACAGATGCCATCCCCAGTGCCACTAGTAGACTCCATGTGTATCGACATAAAGTACTTTTTCAATATACAACTGCCATCCCCAGTACCACTAGTGCCTCCATGTGCATCAAGATAAAGTCCTTTTACAATATACAGCTGCCATCCCCAGTACCACTAGTGCCTCCATGTGTATCGACAAAGTAATTTTACAATCATATACAACTGCCATCTCCAGTACCACTAGTGTCTCCATGTGTATCGACATAAAATCCTTTCAATAATACAACTGCCATCCCCAGTGCCACTACTGCCTCCATGTGCATCAAGATAGTCTTTTTACACAGCTGCCATGCCCAGTACAACTAGTGCCTCCATGTGCATCAACATAAAGTCCTTTTACAATAATATACAGCTGCATTTCCCAGTGCCACTAGTAGACTCCATGTGCATCGACATAAAGTCCTTTAACAATAATATACAGCTGCCATCCCCAGTACCACTAGTGCCTCCATGTGCATCGACAAAGTCCTTTTACAATAATATACAGCTGCCAACCCCAGTACCACAAGTGCCTCCATGTGTATCGACATAAAGTCCTTTTACAATAATATACAACTGCCGTCCCCAGTGCCACTAGTAGACTCCATGTGTATCTACATAAAGTCCTTTTACAATAATAAACTGCCATCCCCAGTACCACTAGTGCCTCCATGTGCACTGACATAAAGTCCTTTTACAATAATATACAACTGCCATCCCCAGAACCACTAGTGCCACCATGTGCATCGACAAAGTCCTTTTTCAATAATTTACAACTGCCATCTCCAGTACCACTAGTGTCTCCATGTGCATCGACATAAGTCCTTTTTCAATAATTTACAACTGCCATCTCCAGTACCACTAGTGCCACCATGTGCATCGACAAAGTCCTTTTACAATAATATACAGCTGCCAACCCCAGTACCACAAGTGCCTCCATGTGTATCGACATAAAGTCCTTTTACAATAATTTACAACTGCCATCTCCAGTACCACTAGTGTCTCCATGTGCATCGACATAAAGTCCTTTTTCAGTAATATACAACTGTCATCCCCAGAACCACTAGTGCCTCCACGTGCATCGACATAAGTCCTTTTTCAATAATATGCAGCTGCCAACCCCATTACGACTAGTGCCTCCATGTGCATCGACATAAAGTGCTTACCAATACTCTTCTTCTGTCTTTATGGATGACAGATACTATAGTGCAAATATGCATTACTAAACGTATATTTCCTATAATAGTAAACTGAAATGCAGTTTCAGTAACATTCTTAATTATTTTACCATCTAAAAAATGAATCATATTGTCAGACATATTGGATGTAAACATAAAATTGCTATTGTTCTTTGTAAATCTATAAAATCATGCAACAAGCTCATCTTCCCAGTATAAAGATGTTATCCAAAAATATATATTGTATATATTCTGAACTGATTATGGATGTCTTTTCTCATCAATGAAGTATTAAATTAACATATGCTTTAGTACAGGCAGCTCCCATAGCCACACCTGATTTTTGGTGATTGGGCTCACCTTCAAAAATGCAAAGCTGGTCTGTAGTGCCAATTCCAAAAATTCATATAGAAGTCTTACTTCTATATCATCCATCAATGTTTTAAACTACAATAAATAGATCAGCTATATCCACAGTAACTAGTTTAGCACTAGCAAAAATGTAACAGATAAATAACTTAGGAAGTGTCATGAATATTTTAGCACATAACTAATGCCTGAAAAAAAGGTTTTAGTTTTCTCTCTCTGTATATAGTTAATGGTTCAGTTTTTGATCCTGTTGCTGTCACAACAGGCCTAAATGAGGGATTATTTATGATGGGCTCTGTTGACTTTATTTATAGAAACCTGTTCATTCTATGGGGTATTCAGCAACATTAGTTATGTTATTTTATTTAACATTTGTTTACCAGGAAAGCCCGACTTGCAACAAAGCCAATTTTCAACAGAGGCCCAAGGAGAAACGCTCCAGATGCATGTCTTTGTAATGTGGGAGAAAACTGGAGCACCCAGAGGAAACCCATATGGATGCAAAGAGGACATGCACAGAAGGCACCCCAGATGAGAATCGAACCGGAGAACCTCTTGCTGTGAGGTAACAATGCAACCGCTGCACTACTGTGCCATCCATGGCATGTAAGATGTTGCCTGCTGTGATGTGATGTGTTCTATCATCATGCCTCAATGTCGTTAGGCAACATGATGAAACTAGGTTCACTACCATGTTATGGTAATGAGGGTATCTGGTGCTCTGCAATCTCCTGTCAGTAGGAGCCCACTAGTATCACTGTGGGGGGGGGGGTGAGGCAAGTTTACTTGGGGCAACAAGTTTGTTTATACCAAGTAGGGACATTCTTACCATGCAATGGAATAGTGGTGTGTGTGTGTGTGTGTGTGTGTGTGTGTGTGTGTGTGTCTACTGAGCAACATAGTAGTAAGTAAAGGGGGACTGCTGGACTGACAAGTACAATACCATATAGTCCTACCTGTTACTCTGTTAGGGCTACATGATAAAGTGCTGCTGCAATTGCGCATTGTGTACAATCAAGGATGGAGCTGGTTTCCATATGGATTCCAAGCCAATGCAGTTGGGTCATACAAGGTCTTGTCCTGCTGCACACCAGCCTTTATCATCCACTAATGGCTTTGGTTCACAGGTTTGTCTTGCAGCAGCCTTGATGCACTGTACACAAAGATTTAAAAACAGCATCCTAAGACTTTACCAGATGTCATTATTCAGTTTTATATCATTTATTTCATATCATGATATTACTTTTGGGTCCTGTATGTAAAAGATATACACGTGTTCACTGCATATTTATTGCAGTTGTGATATAAATAATAGGATACCTTGGCTAACTATCACAGGTATACCTGTTTTTCTGGCTCCAAAGAGGAATAATTTTTTCATCAGCCTTGACATTGCTCAGTTGTTTGTTTTGAATGTCTGTCCTGTAAAATATTTCCTAGTATAATTGTTTCTTTGTAAAGCTTATGAATCTTATAGATTATATGTTTTTTGTGCTACTGTTATTCATTTTATATGTATTGTTTTGTCAGGTGTTGGAAAGCTTCTCTTATGGGACACCACTGTAAATGGCCTTCTGAGATGGACATTGCCAATTAATAAATGTAACTAAACTTTTATTGCAGCCATGTAGCATTTTTCTGCTGGTCAGAGATTAAGTAAATATCACTAAGAGTGGTTCCTTCAGGATACTTTCCAGTTTTCAGAAGCCTGGTACCCTATCAGTCCCACTGCTCTTTCCATGACATAATTCAGCCATTTTCTTCATACTCCTCGCCCTCTCTTTTCTTAAATCCAGCTCTTAACTCCCCTCCTTGCCATTTTGTCTCCAAGTACAGAAGTCTACACGTTACGGTAAGGCAAATAATTCACTCAGTGCCTCTGCAAGGTTTTTGGCCTATCTGGCTGTATTACAATCCATGATTTGCCTGGTTAAATCAGAGGGTCTCTTTTTTTCTAAAACATTCCCGAAAGATGATTTTCCTCCACATCTTATCCTGGGTTAGCCTTTTCTCTTAACTTCAAATTGTCCTCCCTCATTCTTCCAGTTGTCTCCCCCTTGTCTCAAGAAAAGACTTCCTTCATATCCTCCCCACATAATTTTTTTCTAGCACTTGAATTTTCTCTCATTTCTGTGGACATCTAGGACACTTCAGTTTTCTCCTAAACCTTATCTTATTTCTTGTAGACAAAAACCTATTGAAATGCATAAGGAGAACCTCTCTGAATTTAATCACAGATTGTACACCCCCCAATCTATTCTACCACATCCCTCTAGTTGCTTGTGCACTTCCAATCCCAGCTGGCTGAAATTTACCTTTTGATAATCTCAAACCACTGTTTTACCAGTCACGTCTGCTCTTCAATTACCGTTCCCACCACTTCCTTTCCTTATGTCCTACATTCTCTAGTAAGGCTCCCTTTGAGTCCTATCTTCCAATAGTTCTCAGTCTTCAAATTTCCTGAGGTCGTTACTTTTGCCACACTCCTGTGATGTCTCATCACTATACTACTACTTTCTGTGCCTCAACCAAGTCTTTTCTTTCACTACACTCTTTTTATGTTTCTCCTCCCACATTTTCTGTGGTCATCCAAATCATTATATTCTTTATGTACCCCTTTACTTGCTCCCTCCTTCACCCAAATTCAGTTACAGTATGCAACTTGTCCCTGATTGTATTCTTGCTCCCTCCTTCACCCAAATTCACAGTTACAGTATGCAACTTGTCCCTGATTGTATTCTCTACAATTCCTCCTACCACAACTCCTCCTACCCATTAACAATCAATCAATGCCAAACTTCTGGACTAAGTCTATACTGCATCCCACATTTCCTTAAGACCCATCCAATGATCCCACATTTACTCAAGACCCATCCAATGATCCCACATTTCCTCAAGACCCATCTAATGACCCCTCAACTTCCCACGTCCATCTAGAATAACAAAACCCTTCGGATTCTTTTCCTCCTCTTCTTCCATTCCCTTTTAACCAGCTGTTAAAGTAATTTCCTATATCCTCTTCTCTCCTTAAATATCTTACTCTCTCACTCCTGCCCCCATTTCTCCCCATAACCTGCTTCATTTCCCTATTCTTCTCTCACACTCACTCCTGACCACCTCCTTTAACTTTTAGACCCCCACTCTATCCTAAACATCTTCTGTTCCCCACTCTTCCCTGAAGACCTTCCGTCCCCACAACAAACTTCAGGTCTCTACTCTGTCCTCTCACTCTCTTACAACCATCTTCTTTCCACATAATCTCCATCACTCTCTTTTATGACAATGTCCTTTCCCCTACACCTTCCTCAATCTCCCACTCTTCCCTTACATAAAGACCCAATTCTGACATTATTTTCTTCAGTTCCCCACCTTAAAACAATAATTAGTTTTGCACATCCTAACTCAACTCCCACGTTTATAATGCAAGTCACTAATCCCATTATATATATATATATATATATATATATATATATATATATATATATATATATATCTATAAACTCCCACCAGTCCGATTCTGCCTTAACGAAACTCTTGCCCAACACCCACAAATCCTAATGTATCTCCTCCCACCTCTCTCGTTTGTCCAAACACTGACTTTGTCATCATTATTTTCCACACCACTTGTCCTGCAAGACATAAGGTGACATCAGCCTGAGCAGGACAGACCAGGCTTTTCAATCCTCAGCAACAACCTCTAACTCATCCTGTGGTACCTCTATCCATTCCCAAGCAAGTTGAGACATGCAATTCCTCCACTGTGTCCTGGGTTGCCTCAAGGCTTCCTTTCATTTAGCTATATCTGGTAAGGTGCCAAGGTGGAATCCTCACTAGGAGCTCAAGCCAACACACCAGAGTCCTATCAACATGAACGAATAGTGGCTGTACTCCAAGGTCTTCTGTGGACTGCTGAGCTCTCCACTCTGTCATGAAGACAGAGCCCAACCACCCTACAAAGGAACCTCATTTCTGTTACATTCATATGCTCATCCTGTCCATCACTAGCCAAAGCCTGTGAGCACAGGTAAGGATAGGGACACAGACTCACCAGGAGGTAAGGATAGGGACACAGACTCACCAGGAGGTAAGGATAGGGACACAGACTCACCAGGAGGTAAGGATAGGGACACAGACTCACCAGGAGGTAAGGATAGGGACACAGACTCACCAGGAGGTAAGGATAGGGACACAGACTCACCAGGAGGTAAGGATAGGGACACAGACTCACCAGGAGGTAAGGATAGGGACACAGACTCACCAGGAGGTAAGGATAGGGACACAGACTCACCAGGAGGTAAGGATAGGGACACAGACTCACCAGGAGGTAAGGATAGGGACACAGACTCACCAGAAATCTGAGAGCTTCATCTTCTGACACCAGTGTCACTTCCACATTTCAGTCCAATACAATGCCTATAGTTTTGTCATGATGGCAGCAATCCAATAATCAATATTTTAGTTTCTTCTACCCTCATTTGTGAAGAAGACTCTGTGGCACAAACTCCTCCACTTGGGCTCTCTGTTGGCATAGAGGCATAAAGCACAGACTATAGTATAGCCCAGGTAACCAGAGTTTGATTAGCAGCTTGGGCACTTGGTGCAGACAAGGCATGGTTGCTTGCCCATCTTGGAAGGGAAGGTTGGTGGCACTCTGGATGTCTATGCCTATAGCTCTGGAAAGTCAGACCTCATGATGGAGGGCAGAGTGAATGGTTGGGTGAGTCTTGATCGAAGTGCGATGGTCTAGGATTGGGTGTGGGTGGGTTGTCCAAGAAGGTAATGGTAGCCTGCATGTGTGAAGGATCAGGACATATGCTGTCCATATCAGCACTGAAGAGACAGGAGTTAAGACACTATACATAACAGGCTGGAATTGCAGATACTTGATGCTAAGACAACATCATTTACAAACAGTGATGGTGATGGAGCCCTCATGTTGTCAAACTGGATATTCTTCAGGCCTCATCTGTGCTTAATAATCTCATCATGAAAGTAAACAAAAGGCGAGACGACACAGCCTTGATGAAACTGTACTACCTTAAATGTGTCACCTATAACATGGATACAGCTCCAATTCCTCACAGGAACTGCACGGCACACAGTGTTGACCATGCAATGCAACCCTCACTAGTGTAGCACTTCCATTAAGACATTCAAAGTATATGATCATATACCCTCCCCACACCACTGGTGAATTCCCAAGATCCATCCAATATCTGTGCAAAGAAAAAGACTTTATGTATTGTTGCAAAGCAGGATGGGTGCCACACTGCTGCTCCTAATTGTAGGCTTGACAAATTAGAAAAAAAAACTTGTTTCTGGCACCCTGGCATTTGCTTTCCCATCATGTTTTCTTTTTGAAAGTGGGGCCACTGCTCTAATCATTTTGCCAAAAGTGTAGTACTGTCCTAGCCATCCATGCTATATTAAAAAGACTTGTTAAGCATGACACCTAACGATGTCCAGTGGCTTCAGAATTGCCACTCAAGAAACACCTTCATAAAAAGTTCTCCATAAACATATAAGCCACGACCAATTCAGGAACAGGAATACCACAGGAACACAAGTTCAAGAACTAGCATTTATTAATACAAAACGTTCTGGTACCTCGGTGTCTTGCCTTCTAATGGAACAATTCTAAACACAACTCTTGTCCTTATAAATGTATGCACCACCACCAGCATAAATTACATCAATTAAACTATCAATATTCCAATGAATTGATTAACTGACCACTTACGCAAAAAGTCATCAACTTTTAAACTTTTTAAGATATTTTTATAAACTATATATATAACACACTGCATCATTCTGAATGATATATTATAATACATAAGCATCAAATTTATCATAGAGAGCAATTCTACATATCATAAAAAATGTAATTTAATTTAATACAAAAATCCACTTTACTATACACTATATATAATTTTATGTGCATCTAGTAGGGTAACCCTACCCTACTAGAACATTTTAAATCAGAAACATTTCATGTGCAAAAACACTTTTCAAATATACATATATGTGCACAAATAGTCAAAATACATCTAAAATTGCAAAAATGTATTTATGTATATATATTTACAATTCAGCAACTACACTTACTATATGATACTAACCTACGAACTAGAATTATTTTCCATATTCATTCCATTTGGATGCAAAGTGTTATAGTTAATAATTAAATCTACTTTCAAGTCTGGATAACCCTGTCCTAAAGTTGCCTCTCATGCCATTGGGTCGCACCAGAACACTAAAAAATAAACTCTCATCCTTACCCTAATGCTTAGACAAAAAGTGCATTGCTACTGGACTTATCTCTCTTCCTTCTAACATCCCCTAGGTGCTCTAAAATCCTAACCCTGACCCTCCTCGTAGTTTGACCAATGAACTGTGTGACAGTTGCATCCCAGGATGTAAATAACACCACAGCTGTTACAGTCATAGAATTCACAAGCCCTATACAACTTTCCGTTAATTCGACATCCATGTAAGTTCCTTACCTGTTGAACTGTTGTCTCCCTGTTCTGAGAGACTGAAATGCAAATATACAGAGCAGAGTATATTTTTTTGGTTTTAGAGTTTGTACTGTTAGTTGTTGCTTAGATCTCTGTTGAAACTGCCCCCCCCCCCCCATTTTCTGCCGTGTCTTCAGTTGGTATAACTGTTTTTTACAGCTTGTGTGTTATCTAACTCAAGGATCACTTGCATAAAATTTGACCTGTTAGTAACAGCCTGCATTTAATTGCTGGAACGTGTTCTGAGAGACTGCCTTCCAGACTATCTACAGAGCTTAGTATATTTTTTTGGTTATAAAGTTTGTTAATTGTTGCTTAGATCTCTGTTGGAACGGTTGTCTCCCTGTTCTGAGAGACTGATCTGCAAATATACAGAGCCGAGTAGTACTGTTAGTTGTTACTTAAATCTCTGTTGAAACTGTTTTGTCCCACCCATCCTCCCTATTTTGGGTTTGTAGTTTAAATTTGGTGGCTTTTGCAGTTGCCCACCCCACTGTAGATTTGATTTGGGACACTCCCCCAGTCCCATCTCTTTACCACATTCTACCTAATAAACTCTTTCTGCACTGGCTTTTAGTCCTTTTTTAATTTAATTGCATTTTTTAAACTGTGTTTGGTCTAATATTGCAGTGTGCTAGCTTGCACTGCATGTGAATTGTTTTTACTACTGTTTTTGCTACTTTTCTGTAAAAAAAAAAAATGTAAGCCTGTTTCCTACCTTTCCTGTAACTAGTGTTCCAGATGCAGATTTGCTGTATCCAGGACTGTATGTAAGCTTCTGAGTCCCCCAAGCCTTTCTGTGTTGGAGGGAAGCCTTCTAGCTTATCAGTGGGAGTGGCAAGCACTAGGTAACCTATCTACCACATAAGGAGTGGTTCTGGCCCAGAAATTGTAGTTATTGGCTATATGGGCAATCTCTTCCATCTCTCTCAACCTTCTGATTTGAAAGCCTGCATTTGCACTTGTTTCTGTCCTGTAACTCGTCTAGTGCAGATACGGATTCTTAGTTTTAGCACTTAAATTTGCTTAGTCATGCTCAGCACTTGTAAGCACTAAATAAGCTACTAATTACTATAGCACTCAATATTCCTCATTACCTAGAGGAAAGCAGTTTTTGTACTTTTCTCACTTGCTTAGAGAAAAACAGCTCTTGTACTCATTTTCCTCACTTATCTAGAGGAAAATAGTTTTTTTATTCAGGCATGTCCAAGGGTCAGCTCCCAGTGTTCTCTCCTGTCTATCTGATGAATCTGGGCATCTTGAGGCAATGTAGAAATTACCTCATGTACACAGACAACCCTCTACTCCTACCACCCAACACTACAACCTGTGAGAGATGCACTTATCTAGCCAAACTGGAGATAAAGCTCTCTCCAACCAAGACTGAATTTGACAGTCATGAGGAGATGATGAACATTTGCACCACACCCATCACATAGTCTCACTAAATCTACACCACCAAAATCCACACATAGTAACACAAAAACATTCGCAGAGGCTCTCAATAATAATCTGTCTAAGCAACAGAGACCTCCAAAGCAGAAACGCAAGCAACCTCCATCCCCCAACACAACCCAAATGACACATAGCCCACAGACTCAGTGTGCCACTCAACCACAGCCCATAAGGCAAAACAACGTACTCAACACACTAGTCATAGGTGACTCTATAGTCAGGCACACTGATGTCCCACTCACCAGGCTAAACAAGCAGAAGGTTACTGTCAGCTGCCTATCGGGTGCCAGGATCCGCCACATAACCCACGCACTCGGGTCACTCCACAAGTACAAATATGACTCTGTCATTGTCCATGTTGGTGTGAATGACCTGGGATGTACCTCCCTGGACTACATGAAAAGAGACATGGAAGAGCTCTCCGATCTTGTAGCCCAGGCAGGTATGACCCTAGCCCCGAGTAGCATTCTGACATCGCCCTGAATGATACCGCAGTACAAGGACAAAATTATTGACTTCAACAACTGGCTAAGCTTCTGGTGTCATTCTAAGGAGATCCAGTATCTGTCTGCTTGGAATGACATGGTCGACAGACCATGATGCTTTGCCACAGATGGCCTGCACCTGTCACCCATGGGATTCTGGATACTGGCTAAGGCTCTTGCTGCCCCTATAGTGCCTTTTTTAGGCAAGGTTCAAATAACAAATTCATCACCGTAACAGGAACAGGCAAGCAAAAACTGAGGGTAATGCTACTCAATGCTAGAAGTCCAAATCTCAAAATGCACTCACTCGAGGCACTCCTTAAAATGGAGAACATCGATATCTGTGCAGTGACTGAGACCTGGTTCAAGGCTCCAGAGAGCACCCCTGCACTATCAGGCTATAACTCATACCACACTTTTCGGCCATGTAACCTGGACCGAAACACCAAAGGCGGAGGTGTGTCAATATTCACCTCCAGGCTAGTTGCTCAACATAATGCATCCGAGGTTATCCAAGTGCAACTAACTCTGGGCAAAACTGCAATCCAAATTGTAGCTTGCTACAGATCCCCCACCATGCCGCAGGATTCCCACTCCTCTTTTCTTGATGTACTGGAAAATATTAGAGTTCAACCAAACACCCTAATAATGGGTGACTTCAACTACTCCACCATTAACTGGGAAAACTACTCGTGTACCAACTCCTTAGCTCAACGCTTTCTGGAATTCATAAACTCCAATGCCCTGGATCAGCTTATCCACACCCCCACCAGGGGCAACAATATCCTAGACGTAGTCATTACCAACATGAGTGACTGGTGTTCCACACCTGAAGTCAACTCCTTGTTGGTCCGATCCGACCATAACTAATCACCCTTGATATCCACATCCCACCCGTATTAAGGAAACCACGGTAAAAAATTTCTCCAAAGCCAACTTCATGCTTCTGAAGACAGAAGTGGTGAACTTCATGACACCCATGCAGATGGACAATACAGTTACAACTGCTGAATCCTACACAAATGCACTCTATAAGCACTTACACTAGTGCATGGACCATGCTATCCCAAACAGAACCAAGATGCTATCCTCCAAACAAAGGACGCCAATCTGGTGGTCCCCTGCCATAAACAAACTGTACAACAGAAGGAAGAAACTGTTGCAAAGAGAGTAAAATCCCATGAGTGGAGAAGCTCCCTGGTCAGCCTCAGTAAGAAGCTGAGATCCCTTATAAGATCCTCCAAAGCTAGCTACGAAAACAAAATTGCCACTAATTCTAAGGACAATCACAAAGCATTCTATAGCTATGGCAAGCATCTTGATGGCAACACCCAGATCTGCTCTGAGTTACAACACAAAGGCACGAAAATTACAGAACCAACTGATACTGCCAACATCCTGGCAGACAGGTTCAGTGCTAACTTTACCCCCCCCCTCACCCCCTAAAGGGCTCATACCTATACAGGAAGAATGCAGAGTCCCTGTAATCACAACTACACAGGTAAAAGCTGCACTCTCTAAAGCCAAAAAACACAGCATCCATGGGACCAAACAACATCCCAGGCTGCGTTTTACATGAACTTCAGAATGAACTGGCCCCCCACTTAAGCACCATGTTCAATAATAGCCTCGCATCAGGCTTTGTGCCCACTGAATGGTGCACAGCAACAGTTATCCCACTCCACAAAGGGGGAGTCACCACTGATCCCAGGAACTATCAACCTATTAGCCTGACGAGCCTGGTCTACAAGGCCATGGAACGTATCATCATGGAACTCATAAACAAAGACATTGGTAACCTCCAAACTCTGGATCCCACCCAGTTTAGGTTTGTGAAAGGCAGATCATGCCTCCTGAACCTGATCAACTTCTTTGAGGCAGTCACCAAAGCCGTAGATGAGGGTAAGGTGGTTCACACAGCCTATCTTGACCTCGCCAAGGCTTTCAACACCATCCCCCATTCTGGAATTATAGCTAAACTCACTAAACTAGGTATAAATCCCTACATCACAAGATGGGTTGCCAACTGGCTCACTGACAGCACCCACACTGTAAAAGTTGCAGCTCCAAATCTGACCTCAAAGCAGTGACAAGTGGAGCACCACAGGGTTCCGTCCTGGGACCTCTCCTGTTTGGTATCTACTTCTCTGAAGTACAGGCTAACACAGAAGGCCGCTGGCTAATGAAGTCTGCAGATGACTGCAAACTAGGAGCCATAGTCAAGTCCCCAAATGATGTGGACATCCTACAGAAGGGACTCGCTGAGACTGATGCCTGGTGTCAGAGCCATGGCCTCAAGCTCAATGCCAAAAAGTGCAGTGTCATCCCCTTTGGTAAAACTCTGCACCCATGAAATACCACATAGGCAGCAATCTACTTAACACCAAATGTGGGATAAGAGACCTTGGGACAGAGGTGGACAGTAGTCTCTCCTTTGATAGTCACATCACCACAGTAGTTAGGAAGTCCTATGTGGCATACATCATAAAAGGGTTCTCATCCAGGAAAAAAAGGGGTCATTGTTCCCCTCTACGTGACACTCATTAGACCCATTATAGAATACAATGCCCCTTTTGGAATGTACCTCACAAGACATCTGCAGCAGCTGGAAAGGCCACAGAAGTACCTCACAAAGAGGATTACTGGCCTCAAACAAATGCCCTACACTGACCACTTCAAAAAACTCCAGCTTTACTCTGTAGCATATTGCCTACTCCAAGGTGATCTCTGCCCAACATATAAAGCTATGTCAAACCCAGATCTGTTGGACATGCTACACTTAAAGAAATCACAATCTCCGAGCTACAAGCTCTAGGGACCTAAACCTTGTCACCACAATAAACAGGACATGCTGGAGGGATAGATTCCTGTCCCAGAGACTTCCCATACTCTGGAACAGGCTGCCCATCTATGTCAAGCAAAGTTCTTCATTAGCACTCAAGAAAAATCTTGGGAAATACACCCCGGGGATCACTTCTGTGTCCCTACTCGACAGTGGCACAGGAAAATAACTTTCTTGGGTGGCGTAAGTCAGGGAACCTTGTTGGCTAGGCTTACGTAGGCCCTTGGGCCGATAGGTAGGTACTACCTATGAACCTGATTACATACTGAGCAGTGTCCACAACAACAGGTACCTACTCTATTATCCATTCTATTATGACCTACAGGACCCATGGATTTCTTGTTCAGTATTTCTTTAAGGTTACCATACCACCCACAGGAGAAAACAATATGTTTAGGAAATAAAGCTCCCATGGAGCTGTCCTCACAAACTATTTCCCATGCTTGTCTAACTCATCTCCACAAAGGCTGAAAAATCAGTATATCTGGTAACAAAGAATAGTTTTTCTTTTTCATTTCTACAACCAGTTTCATTGTACAAAGCATCCCTCCTAGGAATGACAGTTCCCCTAGCATACCCCTCCACGTTACCCAATGCCCTGTTTCTAGCTTTTGACAAAGATTCTTCCTTATACCCTCTGACAGACAACCTATCATGTACCTCATTTAAATTATTTTCATACAACGTAACAGAGGTATTATTGAGGAATTCTCTTAAGTTCTCCATAGGGCAGGGATTGTATCAAATGTGGAGGGTACATGCTAGTAGTATATAGAAAATTGTTAACAGCAGTTGATTTTCTATGTGGTTTAAACTGGATGCTATTCTTAGCTACACAAAGTACCACATCCAAAAATGTGACACTAGATCTATCAGTATCCCAAGTGAATTTTAAGCCATGCAAATTATTGAGACTCTGCATGAAGCCCAAAAAACCCTTTTCACTTCCTTTACAAACAGTAAATCATCAATGTACCTCTTATAATAAACTACATTATTCACAAAATAATCATCTAACATCATGAACTGATTTTCAAAATCTCCCATATAATGTCATATGAGGGGGGCAAATGATACCCCCCACATTGAGTACCCCTCATTTGCAAAAAAAAAGTAATTTTTCCACCTAAAATAATTGTGAGCCAAACAAAATTCCAAAACAGTCAAAAGAAACCCTGTACGTGGACCCTCCCCAAGCCTTCTAGCAACAACTGCCATTCCCCATATTTTGTCAATATTAGTATAAAAGGCCTTAACATCTGCCGTTCCCCAAAAATAATCATCCTTCCATTCAAAATTTAACAGGTCCTGACATATTTTCTGGGTATTTTTAACATGAAAAGGTATATTTACTGTGTTTTTTTAAGATGGAAATCTAAAATAGGTTAACATTTTCCAAAAAAAGACCCTTTACCAGAGATAATTGGACGACCAGGGATTTCACAAAATTTTTATGAACCTTTGGCTATGCATATAAAAAAGGATGTCTAAGATTTTCAACAATTAATTTTTTTTTAACATCCTTATGTTTCAAAAAACAAAGTGTTTCCCCACGTTCCAAAATGTCCTTAAGTTCAATAACAAATCTCTGGATGGGATTGTGCTCCAATTTAACATAATATCCTTCCTCTAATAACTCTAATACCATCTCATCATATTGACTTACATTCATTATGACCCAATTACCTCCTTTGTCAGCAACCTTGATTACAATTTTATCCAAATTAGACCTTAATACCTGTATTGCCTGCCATTCTGATTTGCTAAGATTATAAAGATTTAAAATTCTTAACAAATCTACCATAATGCTTCTCAACTTTACTACATACCAATTTTTCAAAAATATTAATGGCACTGCTAGTTTTGGGTGGCATAAACATAGTATTAGAAATCAACTTGGGTATATCTAAATGTCCATAATCTGTAACAAAAAGTTAATTTTCAACTATGTGGTCTTCACAAGCACCCATGATCCCATCACCCAGTTCCATGCATTCTTGAAACAGAACACCATCATAAATACTTAGATTCATCAAATCATCATCAGAAAAACTATCACTTTTATTTAACCAAAAATCTTGCTGTACATTATAACTCACAACATTTTGTTTAGTTTGAAAAAAATACCCTTAAATGTAACTTGCGACAGAATTTTTAATATCCAATATAATTACCTGCTAATGATGGAATTCTAGTGGGAACGAATTTCACTCCCTTTAATAATACCTTTTCAATGTCATTAGAAATAACGGTGCTGGATAAATTAACAATTTTCAAAATGCTATTTTCCCTTTGATCATAAACAGCAAAATAATTACCACACTGCTATTAACGTCGTTAACAGCATTGTTCACATCTTGTCCAAACAGAAACTCTGTGTTCAAATTGTCAAAACTCACGAAGGGGTCAGGGTTATAGTCTCCATTTTCTACTTGTTGTTCTTCCCGCGCTGCCTCTTCGGTGGACCTTGGGATTGCCGGACAGATTGTACCCCCATACTATTTCTGAATGCACAGAATCAGTTGAAGTAATATCCTCAAAGGAAACACTCTTCCTAGAGAAACTCTGCTAGCCAGAAGACGCTGATGAATCACGAGCAACCGGAAAACTCCGTTTGCTCTTCCTTGCACTGTTTATTATGTTCCCTACGCGGATAGGTATAGACTAAGTTGTTCTCAAAATCATTAACATCACGTAAAAGTTTATTCTTTTTACGTTCAGTTACATTAGTCCCTACCTTTTGCACATTGTTCTAACTTCAGCAAAAAATTCCTCATATCTGCTAGGGGAAATCTCACTGACAAGAGAATTCTGCAACACCCGGACCAGAACACGTATCCAAGCGAGTGTACACTGCAGTGGAGATTGCCTCCATTCAGCTAATATATCACTCTCATCGTCAGTAAAACCCCCAGCTGGTACCGATCAATACGGAGGCCCCTAGGACTGATGTTTAATGACAAATATTTTCCAGTAATTTTAGGTAAAAAAACGCTGTTACCTCTTTGACCATTAATCTCTCCAATCTTTTAAATGTGTCTGCTTCTCCGTTCTCAACTGCAGAAATCCAAGGTTAATCTAAGTTCATGGTCACGAACCAAATTGGCAACAAAATCATTATTACCACTTGGCGTGGCTGAAAAAACTGCTGCTCCAGTAGTCCCCATATTCGTGGCAGGAAAATACTCAAGAAACACCTTCATAAAAAGTTCTCCATAAACATATCAGCCACGACCAATTCAGGAACAGGAACACCACTTCAAGAACAAGCATTTATTAATACAAAACGTTCTGGTACCAATGGAACAAGTCTAAACACAACTCAAACAAATTTGAAAGTTGATGACTTTTTGCCTAAGTAGTTAGTTAATCAATTAATTGAAATATTGATAGTTTAATTGATGTAATTTATGCTGGTGGTGGTGCATACATTTATAAGGACAAGAGTTGTGTTTAGAATTGTTCCATTAGAAGGCAAGACGCCGAGGTACCAGAACGTTTTGTATTAATAAATACTTGTTCTTGAAGTGGTGTTCCTGTTCCTGAATTGGTCGTGGCTGATATGTTTCTTCAGAATTTCCACACAGAGTTCTTTCATTGCTACAGCATTGTTATATAAGAACCGTTTAACCACTGTAATGAAGGAAATTCTCTATCTGCTTCTTGCACTTCCTCTCTACAGAAGATGGCATGTCCACTAAATTCAAAAGTTCCTTAAAATGTTCTTTGTACTCATCAACAATTTCTATATCTAAGGTAATTTTTCTCCAGTCTTTCTGATAGCAGTAAGGATAATATCCCACTCTTCCTCATGGTTTCCAAAATCTCTTCAAAACCAACCAATTGTCGTTCTCCATGGCATTCTTAAACTGCTGCCACACCCAGGCCTTCACCTTGGTCAGTACCAGATCTGATGCTTTCTTGGTTTGACAGCACCTATCCCACCCATTCCAATCCAGGCACCTGAGCTAGCATTGCATAAAAGCCTTCTTTTTTTAACTTGACAGCTTCATTCACCCTTAATGTCCAATAATGAGTTCTAGGGTTACAACCATGACAAGCATCCAGTACCTTTTGGCAACAACTCCTTGCTGATGCTTCATTTATTGATATCTTGAACATGGCCCAATTGGAACCCATACTCATGGCCTGTCCATGTATATAGGAGAAGCTCTTCTGAACATGGCATTGAACATGACCAGCACAGATGCATTAGCCAGGCAGCCCCAGGACAAGTGCATTCTCCCCAGTTCTGCTCAGCAGCTGTCCCAGCCCCAGGACAAGTGCATTCTCCCCAGTTCTGCTCAGCAGCTGTCCCAGCCCCAGGACAAGTGCATTCTCCCCAGTTCTGCTCAGCAGCTGTCCCAGCCCCAGGACAAGTGCATTCTCCCCAATTCTGCTCAGCAGCTGTCCCAGTCCCAGGACAAGTGCATTCTCCCCAGTACTGCTCAGCAGCTGTCCCAGCCTTTTGCTCCATCTCACCATCAAGTGCTGGTCTTAAGCACTTCTTTTTTCCTCAGAATCTAGAACAGCGATGGTGAACCTTTTGGGCTTGGCATGTCAAAAATTCAGAAAATGCCCTAACTTGACTCTGCTTGTATGTCACCCCCCCCCCCAAATGTAAACAGAGTAAAATGAACACGAATTAATATACATTTTCTGAAGTAAAATAATACTAACATTAATTAGATTTATACACTTAAGTATAAAAAGCTACCAGTTTTACGAGGGATTAAGTGGAACATTTGAGAGGAATGTAAAACAGCACATGCTTAGAAATGCAGACGATCTGCCCTTCACAAAAGTGTAACCACGAAGAGCAAACAATGTCAGCACTGCCCTCTGCAGACTGTGGAATCAGTATACCAAAATAGTCTTTGAGGTTAATAACGTTTACCTCCACAGCAGTGTTGTTAAACTGGTTCCTGGCACAAAATAATTCAATGTACCTCACATGAGCAATGAACACGAAAGCTGATTTCAAACAAACACGTTCATTTGGAGACCGCAGTTGCAGATAGCACACCTGTGCCTTGAAAATGTGTTTTCTGTGCAGCGGTTAGAAGTCAGCTGACCTGTGCAGCTGTCATGACAACAGATGACGTGCTGGTATGGATGGTGAGAATCCCTTTTAAGCTTTGGGTGCGGCAGGGTTTCTTATATTTTTGTTTGTTCACCTTCTTTGGTAACTTGAATGTTGGTGAACATTCGCATGTCACCCAAAACATCATGTTGTGTCACCTTTGACATGCGTGTCATAGGTTCGCAATCACTGATCTAGAATATATGCCCCTGGGCCAATAATATAAATACAAAGTTGGTGACTGACCCCTTGACCCAACCTTGTGTTCAGACATGTTGTAATGGACAGTCCATGACAAGCACCAAAGTGCAACAATGTTTCACCACTAGAGTTTTGTTCACTTCAGGGAAGGAATGCTTCCCAATACTTGAGGTATTTCCATAATTTCTCACATGAGCATTGAAGTCTCCCAACAGAAAGATGCAATCCATAGGTGGTACCCTATGAAGAACAAATACCATAGTCCAAAGAAGGCTGAATATTCTAAATAGCCATTAGGTGCACATATACAAACAACAGAGTGTCAGTAAGATGACCTGCTCATTTACTTGTACAAACTCCAGCTGGCCACCACGCAGCTAAGGGCTTATAAGTATTCTCGCACCTGCTTGAGGTTCCTCCTGAGGATGAACTCCAGAGCAGGAGATCGGCCACTCCTGCTCAACACGTCTGGTTCCACAATCAATGCTGTATGTAGAGGTATGACTAACACCCTGCATATGCTGCAGTACCTGTGATAATCCATGTCCCAGGAGATAGTTTCTGTGACCATAGTCTAATCTTCACCATTACAACCTGCCATTTGATTGGCATCACACTTGACCCCTTCCTATGCCTTGTGGGTGGTACCCCAACACAGTGTCTCCACACAGATATTTCAGGATGAGTACACACTGGCTATGTGGGGCCTATGCCTATGCCCACCTGCTGCCTGGCTGTGAATGCTACCCACAAACCTCACTCCCAGGATGGGTTCTGGTATCCCTGTTCCATGTCAGGTTTTCAGAGTCTTTAAATGAACCATGTTAGGGGCATTCTGGATCACTGTTTGTCTGGCATCTTGTGTAAAACCAGTTTGGCAAGGGTAACCCCTACCAAAAGCATTCATTTCAGACAAAGCATGTATAAGGATCTCAAAGGTACATATATACCTTAACCATGATATGGTCATGATCCTTACAGGGCATCAGTTTCTTTCATTCTCCGTATCAAATTACTTAAATGTTTTTTGCCACTGTACCAAGTATGCTCACAGTCTGTATGTTACATGATCATAAACCCTGCACCACAACTACACCCAGCTCTACTTTAAATTGTAACAAAACTCTTACCTTGCTTAACAATGCAACCACATATGTATCAAATCAAAGCATTTCATCTCCACAGGAACAGTGACCCGCCTTCTTTAGTATTACATCACATATTTACATCTCTGAAATCACAACTTCTACCTGCAAAACATAATGTATGTAAGCTAAACTGCAAATGGTACCGCAACCATTAAATACTATGCAGAAATGATGGTGGGAGATCATATTTAGTGTCTGTTTTCAATGCTGTATCATTTTGTCCCACACTCCCAGTCAACCCATATTTGTACATTTATAGGTTCATAGGTTCATAGATGTTTACTAGGCTAATGACCACAAGGCCCTTTTTAAGCTCAGCCATGCATCTCAAATCTCTGACAAGTTCTGATAACCTTGATAAGTGTAAGGAGGAATTTGGGAGATGAATCATTTACAGGTTACCTGCGTCCATTACAGACATAGGTACCAAACCAGAGGTGAATTTCTGGTTTCCCATCCAGTTGTCCAAGTCACACTTGAATTGGGTTAGGGAGGAACTCTGTTTCACATGGATGGGGAGCCTGTTCCATAAACAGGGTAGTCTCTGGGATACATACCTATCTCTCCAGCAAGCTCTATTTATATCACAGGCAAGGTTTAAGTCTTTAGAATGGGTAATTCTGATGCTGTTTGTTTTGTTGATATGCAGGAGGTCCAGCAGAGTGCGGTCTGACAATGTCCTGCATGCCAGGCATAGAGCTCCCCTCAAAAGTCTGTAGGAGACAGAATACAGGGATAGGGCCTTGAGGTGGTCTGCATAGGGCATTTTACTAATGCCCTGTATTCTTTTAGTGAAGAACTTCTGTGGACATTTCAATTGTTGGATATGCCTGGTTAGGGACATACCAAAGGGGGCATTGTACTCAGTGATAGGTCTGATGAATGCCAAATACAGTGGAACAATGACTTCCTTGGAATTAGATGCCATACCTTTGTTTAGACGTTGTGCAGTATATAGAATGATTTCCTCACCACTGTAGACACATGATGGTCAAAGGCTAGATTACTATCTATGTGTGTCCCTAAGTTCCTGACTACTGGGTCAACTCTAAGGGGTGTGTTGTCAATATGATAGTTACCAGGGATGGATGACTTCCCAAAGGATACTATTATGCATTTCTTGGCATTTGATTTTAGTCCATGGCTCTGACACCAGTTGTTTGTCTGTGTCAGCCCATCCTGGAGAACATTTGTGCCAGTGTGACATTCAATGACAGCTCCTAATTTGAAATCATCTGCAAATTTAGTTAGCCAGAGACCACTGACATTGGCTTTGATGTCTGAGAAGTAAGTGCCAAAAAGGAGCAGTCCAAGGACTGATCCCTGAGGGACTCCACTTGTGACTGGCCTCTTTGTAGAGGTGGACTCCCTAATTCTAACTTCCTGGGTCCTGTCTTTGAGCCAGTTGGCTATCCACCGGGTGACATACGGGTTTGTACCTAACTTCTTGACTTTGTCAACAATGCCCGAGTGGGGTATTGTGTCAAATGCCTTGGCCAGGTCAAGATAGACAGTGTGAACAATTTTGCCCTCATTCATTGCTTTGATGACCTTCTCAAAGAAGTCCACCAGGTTGAGTAGGCATGATCTGGCCTTGACAAAGCCAAACTGGGTTGGGTCCAGTGTCTGGAGGTTTACTAATATCTCTGTTGATCATCTCCATGATAATTCTTTCCATGGCTTTACATAAAAGACTAGTGAAACTTATGGGTCTGTAGTTTCTAGAGTCTACATATAGCCCACCTTTGTGCAGAGGGATGACGGTTGCCTTTTTCCATTCATGAGGCATGAAACCTGTTTGGAGGCTACACTTAAATAGTAATTCCAGAGGCCCTGATAGGTCATGTTTTATGCTGTTTAGAAGACATCCTGGGATATTGTCTGTGCCCACTGATGCAGTGTTCTTGGTTTCAGAGACAGCATTAAGGACCTGTTCTCTAGTGATAATAGGTGGAGTTATATTTGATGATATTTCCTGAGGGAAGGTTGAGGTGGAGAGAGGGGTAAAGTTGGAGCTACATTTATCAGCCAGGAGGTTTGCTATGACTTCTGGCTCAGTATAGGTGGCTCCATTTACAATGAGCTCTACACACAATTGTGTATTGCCTTTGAGGTTGTGGACATAGTTAAAGAATGTTTGTGGTTGTGCTTGTCCTGGGAGGCCAAACGTACCTCAAATTTGGCTTGGTAGACTTTATTTGTCATCTGAGTTGTTTGTTTAGTTTGATGAGAGTGCTTTTATCCTGCTGGGTGCTGCACCTCCTAATTTTTGCCATGATTTTCTTCCGCCTGTTATACAGCCTATTGATTTTGTGATTCCACAAGGGTGGCTTTTTTTTTTAGTTACTTCTGTACTTCTTTAAAGCTGCCTTTGGCCACATACTGCTGTTCCCAGCCCAAAATATCCATACTGTCTTTCGGCTTTTCCCGGTTAGGGGTCGCCACAGCGGAACTCTGGTCCGCTAATGATTGGCAGTAGATTTTTACGTGCTGACTTGCCGGGCCTAACGCACAACCTTCAACGAAGGAATGCCCATTCACGCATGTCGACACACAGAAGACGCTCTAACTGAGAATCGAACGTGCAACGTCTAACTGTGAGGCGACAATGCTACCGCAGCACCACCACAGTAGCCCAAAATATCCATATAAAGTAGTATTTAATGCAGAAGAAATCAAAGAATAGCAGATATTTTTTATTTATTTTGACACAAAGAAAATTTCCGCTCAGAAACTGTTTCTAATTAAAAGTGAGGATATGATTTTTGATATGCATGACATTTCCACATATTTAAACAATACAAACAGATTCTAAATATGTACAGTGATTTTTTTTAGCTATGAGATTTGATTGCTGTTTTTAATAGCTCTTGAATATCTGTAACCAAAATCCCATTCAACCACCCTCCCAATTGCACACCCTCAAAAATACAGAGATATTCTGAATACTTCAGCTATTTACTTCTTAAACAACATGATTTTCATGTACAAATTGTATTTTTACTTTTACAGCTCTTAATCTTGGCTGCACACTGCCACTTACCAAATAACTGGCAGAGAAAAGTGATTAATACAGAGTGTACTTCACTGACTGTCGTAGTCCTCCATGGATCTTTTAATTGTTTTGTATTCTGATATCTTAAAATTAGTATTCCTCTCACTTTACAGCCTTTATCACACTATAAGCTAAAATTTATCATACAGGCATGATACTTACTGTAGCCACTATAATTTAACTAATGAGGCTTGATTTAACAAGCACAGTGTATAATGAATATTGTAACAGTAATCCAGGTAACACTCCTGCATGCCCAGCACAGATTGGATTGTTTACTCCAGGCTGTATGACATGAGGACAGAGTTGTACATGAGATGACATGAATAAAGGGTACAATGGTAATTACGTCCTAATGATAGGGAAGTGTTTCAACTCACCTAAGAAGGCTAAGCCAGAGACAAGCAAGGTAGGAAATGTGGCCTACCTGTTACAACACCTATGGATATGCAAGCAGCTATCATTATAGTGATGGGTATTAAAGCTTAATACAGACAATGCATTGTTCTTAGCATTGCAGTGAGGGAAATGTGTACATATGTTGCCCATTTATTCCCTCTGTATATATTTTTGCTATGGGGAGGGTGAGAGATAGGATAAATTTGGTATGCATGCTCATGAAGCTTGAATCTTTAACTGATGTGTGCAGCGTATGTCTAATATTCATCAGTATACAAGTCTACTATGTTGGCTGAACACTAGAAGCTGGGAGAAGCTGAACGGTGTTATATGCAATAATCACAGGACTTGTTTTCTGTTTTACCATATCCTGGAGCCTAGTGGTGCAGTGATATGCACTGTCACATCTAAAAGTGTGCATATTTGCACAGACAGCATGACATGAGTGCTGCCCTTAACATAGCATTATTCTAATTATGCAAAGTCTATGGCGCCAGTTGGTCTCCGAGTTCTCATAGGAGGAAACCATAGGACAGGTGGTACCAAGACCCTCTCCCTTGGTTTCCATGTGTTGAAAATAGGAGAACATGAAAACAGCCAGTACCCATACCATAACCCCAGTCCTGTGGGTCCTACCAGGAGGTGAGCATAAATGAACAAACCATCAAATGTGCATCAGAAATGCAACTCTGTTGTAATAAAAGCAAAATTTCATATATATGTTTGCATTACAATGACTAAACAACAACAACAACATAGTGTAGTATCACAGATTAGTAACACAAACTTCATCTTTGGTTCCCTGACATAAACAGCAAAAAGAAAATAGCATAGTATACATTTAACTGGATCAACATAGAAGGCAAAATGAAATAAAACAATGCTGCTCAAACTTTCAGATTACGTCATTCTGGAATAAGGCCTGAATAGCATCTACTTTGGTTTCAAAAAGACCGAGCAACGGCTGAACTAAGTGATAGCTGGAATGTATGCAAGATTGAACAATAAAATGAGCTTCTCTGGATACAAGTGCTGATATACCTTGCATCCAAAAAACAGAACTTAAATATAAGCTGCGATAATGCAATGAGCTGTCCATGTGTTCAAATGCTGAAATAATAACACCCACAGAATAAAAGTATTAGCAAGTTAAAAGCATATGCTCCTACAACAAATCATACTAAAGACAGGTGTAGAGTCTTTCAAGAAATGATGCACATTAACACGCTACAGTAAAGTGTTCATGTTCACTTAGAAATGCATTTTAATTTACTTAAAGTGTCCCTAATGTCTGTACTCTATGTGTCTGTGTCTGAGAAATATAATATTTCTAATTAAAGAAGTGATGAAACGAAGGGTTTATCAAAACCAAATGAAATACAATGCATCTGTCCTTATAATCAGCAGATTATTCAGTTAGTTTGTCAGCACCAGTAAAACCTTTGAAAACCCTGGCCTTTGAACAATAAAGTACAACTATTCCATGTGTACTTAACAGGAAATCATTTTTCAGTTATAGCACTAAGCACAGTGCAGAGTTTATTTTCATTAGATTACCTTCATATAATTCTATAAAATGTGCGCAGTTCATTTTTAATATCTAATGTGTAGAGCACAAAGCTTCAGCTGGAATTCAGAAACAAAAGCTGACAGCACAAACAGTTGTTGATGCTTCTGAAACTCAAGAATTAATTCTGCACCACGTACAAAGTGCTTATATTTATTAACATCACCAATAATGCTCTCAAGCCAAATACAAACACAGTGACACAGGAAATTTGGAGAATAACAAAAAAAATGTCAGAATGATAAACTGATATGTCAGTATCTTGAATATTAGCTGGATAATGGTTATTCAATAAAATCACATTTAAGCAAAGCCCAGTGAGATAACATCAATTATTCAAAGTAGAGCTCAAATAAATGTTGCTTATGTGGAGTACAAAGTCCTCTCCCTCCATCCCACAGCCTTTTATGCCCACTTATTTAATGTAACTCACTCCACAATCTCAAACCTTTTGGGTAAGTTAACAAACCTTTCAGTAAGTAACTCTCTGAATATTTAGATTCATTTGTTTCAGCCTCATTGAAAACTGATCCTAATGCACAGCCCAGCTACTGCATTGTTTCCAGTATCAAAATATATTAATGCAGGCCTCATTGTTTTTGGTTTGGTCAAGATAGATGCTCAGTTTAATCCACGAGTCAAATATGGATGAAATTATACCCTCTGAAATGAAGTTTCAATAACTATCTCTAAAGTATATCTTATAATGTTCTCCATTTCTGGAATGCAATGACAATCATTGTTGATACCTTGTATCTCTTAGTTCACTGTCAGCTGTCAACAGGAGCAAAAATGGGTACATTAAGAAGGATTAATTGTTCAGAAAAAGAATGTCACACCATATTTACTGCCATATCTGAGGAATGCAGGCAATTTGTCAAAAACAATTATCTGTCACACCCTTCCATGTAGTAGTACATCTTGTAGGGTCTGCACTTATAAATGACTCCAGGGTCATTAACTCCTGGAGTAAGGACTGTAATTCCCTTGAAGTGACTCCAGCCCTAATGAATATAGAGTTACTTTTTCAATTTTTGATGAATTACTCATAAGTCAAGATAGGGCCAGTGGCTGCTAGACAATTCATGTACTGCATTGTAACTGCAGACGGCAACAGTTATATGATTATCACTTTGTACAATTTATGCTGATATATGTCCAGTGTAGGAGCTGGACAAGCCCAGTAGTTAATGGATGAATTTGTAAACACTTTTGAATGATTTATGCAAGTAAAAATGAGCAGTGATTTGATTAAAGCGTCACTGTGGTGTGAGTATATAAACAGTCACCGAGTCATAGTAATGGAAATAATAGGTTTCAAAAGTCAGATATAAATTTAATACAGCAAAGATAAGAATTTGTTTGAAATCAGCTTGGTGGTTTATAGTCTAGCCAACAAAATTAATAGTTCTGGTTAGGTTTTCTGTATTCCAGAAATATTAAAGAGAGATTTTACTAGTTAAAAATCAAGTAAAAAATTGCTCTGATGATAAACAGCCTGGTGTGGGCATGTCATACACTTATCTCCTAAAAATGTACAGCTGATAGAAGCTTACTAACTGATAAACTCAGAGCAGAAAATAGACCATGCTGTGGCCAAGCTTTCTGCAGGCTTACATTTGCCATAAAAGTCAAAAGTGGCTGTGACAGGGAATAGTAAGGATTCTCTATACCTAGTGTAAAAGAATTGTAAAACTTCATTTTGTCAAAACTCTACATATTGAGATTTCTGAAATAATGCAGTTAAGCAGGACAGCAGAGAACCCATAATGAATAACTAAGCTGCTCCTTTTAAAGATGCAGGCAGTCCATGTGATGCTTACCAATCAAGGAGTCCGACATTCCAAGGCTGTGTCAGATAACCATCACAGTAACCATTTACTAGTATAACTTACTTCAGTTGCACGCATCATATTCACTGAGCTTGTAAGCTTAGCTGTTGCATTCGGCATATGTGGCATTCACCATTTCATCAGTCTTAATGTTTCTGTCCCATGCTGTTTCAGGCAACATCACAGAAGCTTTTTCCAACTGCAGCTTATCGTAACTGCACCTGCCATACTCATGGAGCTTGTATCTTTAACTGATATGTGCAGTGGATGTCTGATATTCACCAGTACAACCGCTGATAGTTTCTACCCCATGTTGTGTCAACCAATCATTTCAGCAGCATTTTACTAGTGTAACTTACCACAGATATGCCTACCATGCTGGTGGAGCTTGCATCACATCATCATCATCTTCATCATCACCATCAACTCCATTTTTACTATTTTCTACGTGGGGTCGGGGTATAGTGTTACCTGTCTCCATCCCTCTCAGTTCAATGCCAAACTCTTGCCTTTTTCGACACTCATGTCTGACTGTCTCACATCTTCTGTCACACAATCCATCCTCCTCTTTGCTGGATGCCATTTCCTCCTACCTTCTTCCTGTCTGTCGCAAATATTCTTCCCTAGATTGTCTTCTGCTTTTCTGCACATGTGCCTGAGCCACCATAGTCTGTTCTCTTTGATGTTTTCTGCAACTGGAGCTACTTTGGCTTCTGCTCTGATTTCCTTATTTCTTTGTCTGTCCCACAGTGTGCGTCCTACCACCCATCTCAGGCACTTCATCTCCATCACCTCTAGCATCCGCAGCTGCTCTGCCTTTACTGCCAGGTTTCTGTTCCACACAGTAGTACTGGTCACAGCACTGTCTTGTACACCTTACTTTTCTGCTTCTTTGGTATTCTTCTGTCATAGACTATACCTGAGACTCTATGCCAGTTGGCTGCAGCCCCTCTGATTCTAGCTTTGACCTCTTCGTTCAGACTTCCCTTCTCCTCAACCCCCCCCAGATACTTGAAGCTAATTACCTGTCCCACTATCTTCCCTTCTATCTCAATTCTCAACTTCTTCTGATTTCTCCAATTTGCTGCTATTACCACTGTCTTACCTGTACTCAGTTTCAGACAATGTGCGTTCAGTTTTGCATTTCATTCCCCTATCCTTTGCTGATGTTCTTGCTCAGAGTCTATATGTAATGCCACATTGTCAGCATACAGCAACTTTGATGATCTGTCCTTGTACCAGTGGGCTCAGAGCTGAACCTGATGCACACCCACTCTCACTGGTAGCCCCTCTATGAGACCAAACACTGTTTGTACTTTTGTCATTGGGTCCTTTTTCATAGCCTGCACTAATTCTACCAATATCTCTGGGACTTCAAACCACCACAGAACTGCCCAAATCTGCTTTCTTGGGAACTTGTCATATGCTTTCTCCAAGTTTAGGACTATCCAGTTGGACTCTTTCCTCATCTCTAGCTTCTTCTCAGTTTTATCTGTCTCACTGCAAACATCAGGTTAGTTGTGCTGCATCCCTATCTGAATCTGATTGCTCATCTCCCATCTTACTTTCTACTACTCTGCATACCCATTTATCAGCCACCCCCTCCAGAACTTTCATGCAATGTGATAGGAGTTTGATGCCTCTGTACTGCCCACAGTTGTGGACATCCCCTTTGTTCTTGTACACTGGCATGAGTATTTTTATTCTCCAGTCATCTGGGATATGCTTTTCTCTCCATGCTGCTATGTGTACCCTCAGGAGCCATTTCTCTCCTGTCTCACCCAACATCGTGATCATATCTGCTGTGACCTCATCTGAGCCTGCTGCTTTCCCTAACTTCATTTTCCTTCTTCTTTGGTGGGCTCCTCTTCTTCTCTCATTGTAGGCTGTGTCTGGTGTAGTATAGCGTCTGTGGGGTTTTCTTAATTCAGAAGCTGCTGGAAATCCTTCCATCTGCTTTTGATTTCCTGTGGTCTGGTGAGCAGGTCGTTGTTGGCATCCCTTATGAAGGGTGTCTGACTATCTTCTTTATCTTTCTGTTCTTTTCTTAATATAGTTTTTGTGCCACCTACTGAGTCACTTTCCAGAAGCTGGTAGAATGCCTCTTTGCTATTATAACTCTTTTCTCAGCCTCTTTGTTAGTCAACCAGTATTCCTTCCAAGCCTGGTCCATCATTTCCTGCTCTCCTTCTTTCTTTTGATGACTTCCTGGACTTCTGCATTCCATAACCCCATGTACCTTATTTCCTTGCCTGACTTGGCCACATATCTGTTCTGTGGTCCTGACACATGCTGTTTTGAAATGCTGCCATTCTTCTTCAGCTCCACCTATTTCCTGTATATCCATTTCCTTATGTGTTAGATGATGCTCTGTCTATCCATTTGTAGTGACAGTGGTGACATGTATGTGTCAGGTGATGTATATGCATCCATGTCTGGTGACACAGTGGTAGCATGTATGTGTCAGCTGATAATTTATTTATCTATGTGTGGTGACACAGCAGTAACATGTATGTACCAGGTGATGCTCTGTGTATCCATATGTTGTGACACAGCAGTAACATATATGTCAGGTGATTTTCTGTGTATCTATGTATAGTGAAACAGCTGTAATATGTATATGTCAAGCGATGCCCTATGTATCCATTTCTGGTGACACAGCAGTAACATGTATATGTTAAATGATGCTTCTTGTATCCATGTCTGGTAAAATAGCCGTAACAATCTATGGGTGTGTCAGGTGATGCACTATCTGTTTGTGGTGACACAACAGTAACATTTATGCATCAGGTGATGCTATATGTATCCATGTCCAGTGACACAGTGGTAGCATGTGTGTGTCAGGTGATACTGTATTTAGCCATGTGTGGTGACAAAGCAGTAACGTGCATGTGTTAGGTGATGCTGTGTATATCCATGTGTGATGACACAGAAGTAACACGCATCTGCCAGGTGATGCTCTGTGTATCCACATGTTGTGGCACAGCAGTAACATGTATATGTCAAGTGATTTTTTTGTGTATCTATGTGTAGTGACACAGCTGCAATATGTATATGTTAAGTAATGCCCTGTGTATCCATGCTTGGTGACACAGCCATAACATATATGTGTCTTGTGTATCCATTTCTAGTGACACAGCAGTAACATGTATATGCCAAATGATGCCCTGTGTATTCTTGTCTGTGTGACACAGCCATAATATTTTATATGTGTCAGGTGATACTCTATCCATTTGTGGTAACACAGCAGAAACATATATGTGTCAGGTGATGCTATATGTATCCATGTTTGGTGACCCAGTGGTAACATGTATGTGTCGGGTGATGCTGTGTGTATCCATGATTGATGACACAGCAGTAACATGTATGTACCAAGTGATGCTGTGTGTACCCATGTGTTGTGACATAACTGTTATATGTATGTATCAGGTGATGCACTGTGTATCAATGCCTGGTGACACAGCAGTGACACGTATATATAAGGCAATGTTTTGTGTACCCATATCTGTTGACACAGCAGTAACAGGTATGCGTCAAATGATGCCCTGCATATCCATGTCTGGTGACACAGCCATAACATGTATGTGTGTCAAGAGATGCTCTATCTATCCATTTGGGATGACACAACACTAACATCTTTGTGTCAGGTGATGTACTATGTATCCATGTCTGGTAACACAGCAGTAACATGTATGTGCCAGGTAAAGGTTGGTTTAAACATGTGGGAGGACACAGCAGTAACATGTATGTGCCATGTGAAGCTCTGTGTTCAGTCACTGCCTTTCCAGTAATTTTTATCTGTCTTAGTTATTTATGTCCGAATATTTTACCAACGAATGTAACAAAACATATTTTATGGAGTCCGGAAATATTTACTTGTAAAGTAGATATTGTTATCTTAGCAGAAAACTTCAGTCATACATTTTAAGTCCATTACTGAAATGAAAGAGTTTCAAAAGGTATTAAAGATAATATAAAACTGTCATGTTTGATCACTAGTGATAACAATCTGCAGAAGTTCATTTCTTACTGATTGTGCTTCAACCAAGAAAAAGGAGCAGCAGCAATATATGTTCTAGAACCAAAATCAGAGAAACACAGCACAACGCAATCCATAATATATGTTCTACAACCATAGTCAAACAGAGCACAAAGCAATCCTTAATATATGTTCTACAACCATAATCAGAGAAAGAGAGCACAACGCAATCCTTAATATATGTTCTACAACCATAATCAGAGAAACAGAGCACAAAGCAATCCTTAATATATGTTCTACAACCATAGTCAAACAGAGCACAAAGCAATCCTTAATATATGTTCTACAACCATAATCAGAGAAAGAGAGCACAACGCAATCCTTAATATATGTTCTACAACCATAGTCAAACAGAGCACAAAGCAATACTTAATATATGTTCTACAACCATAATCAGAGAAACAGAGCACAACATAATCCTTATTATATGTTCTACAACAATAATCATAGAAACAGAGCACAACGCAATCCTTAATATATGTTCTACAACCATAATTAGAGAAACAGAGCACAACATAATCCTTATTATATGTTCTACAACAATAATCATAGAAACAGAGCACAAAGCAATCCTTAATATATGTTCTACAACCATAATCATAGAAACAGAGCACAAAGCAATCCTTAATATATGTTCTACAACCATAATCAGAGAAACAGAGCACAACGCAATCCTTAATATATGTTCTACAACCATAATCATAGAAACAGAGCACAACATAATCCTTATTATATGTTCTACAACAATAATCATAGAAACAGAGCACAACGCAATCCTTAATATATGTTCTACAACCATAATTAGAGAAACAGAGCACAACATAATCCTTATTATATGTTCTACAACCATAATCATAGAAACAGAACACAAAGCAATCCTTAATATATGTTCTACAACCATAATCAGAGAAACAGAGCACAACACAATCCTTAATATATGTTCTACAACCATAATCATAGAAACAGAACACAACGCAATCCTTAATATATGTTCTACAACCATAATCAGAGAAACAGAGCACAACACAATCCTTAATATATGTTCTACAACCATAATCACAGAAACAGAGCACAAAGCAATCCTTAATATATGTTCTAAAACCATAATCAGAGAAACAGAGCACAACGCAATCCTTAATATATGTTCTACAACCATAATCATAGAAACAGAGCACAACGCAATCCTTAATATAGGTTCTACAACCATAATCAAACAGAGCCCAAAGCAATCCTTAGTATATGTTCTACAACAATAATCATAGAAACAGAGCCCAAAGCAATCCTTAGTATATGTTCTACAACAATAATCACAGAAAAAGAGCACAACACAATCCTTAGTATATGTTCTACAACCATAATCAGAGAAACAGAGCACAAAGCAATCCTTAATATATGTTCTACAACCATAATCAGAGAAACAGAGCCCAAAGCAATCCTTAGTATATGTTCTACAACAATAATCATAGAAACAGAGCACAACACAATCCTTAGTATATGTTCTACAACCATAATCAGAGAAACAGAGCACAACACAATCCTTAATATATGTTCTACAACCATAATCATAGAAGCAGAGCACAACACAATCCTTAGTATATGTTCTACAACCATAATCAGAGAAACAGAGCACAAAGCAATCCTTAATATATGTTCTACAACCATAATCATAGAAACAGAGCACAACGCAATCCTTAATATATGTTCTACAACCATAATCATAGAAACAGAGCACAACGCAATCCTTCGTATATGTTCTACAACCATAATCATAGAAACAGAGCACAACACAATCCTTAATATATGTTCTACAACCATAATCATAGAAACAGAGCACAACGCAATCCTTAATATATGTTCTACAACCATAATCAGAGAAACAGAGCACAACACAATCCTTAATATATGTTCTACAACCATAATCAGAGAAACAAAGCACAATGCAATCCTTAATATATGTTCTACAACCATAATCAGAAAAACAGAGCACAACGCAATCCTTAGTATATGTTCTACAACCATAATCATAGAAACAGAGTACAAAACAATCCTTAGTATATTTTCTACAACCATAATCAAACAGAGCACAAAGCAATCCTTAATATATGTTCTAAAACCATAATCATAGAAACAGAGCACAACACAATCCTTAGTATATGTTCTACAACCATAATCAGAGAAACAGAGCACAACATAATCCTTATTATATGTTCTACAAGCATAACCAGAAAAACAGAGCACAACACAATCCTTAGTATATGTTCTACAACCATAATCAGAGAAACAGAGCACAAATCAATCCTTAATATATGTTCTACAACCATAATTAGACAAACAGAGCACAACGCAATCCTTAATATATGTTCTACAACCATAATCAGAGAAACAGAGCACAAAGCAATCCTTAATATATGTTCTACAACCATAATCAGAGAAACAGAGCACAACAAAATCCTTAATATATGTTCTGCAAACATAATCATAGAAACAGAGCACAACGCAATCCTTAGTATATGTTCTACAACCATAACCAGAGAAACAGAGCACAGAACAATCCTTAATATATGCTCTACAACCATAATCATAGAAACAGAGCACAACGCAATCCTTAGTATATGTTCTACAACCATAATCAGAGAAACAGAGCACAAATCAATCCTTAATATATGTTCTACAACCATAATTAGACAAACAGAGCACAAGCAATCCTTAATATATGTTCTACAACCATAATCAGAGAAACAGAGCACAAAGCAATCCTTAATATATGTTCTACAACCATAATCATAGAAACAGAGCACAACACAATCCTTAGTATATGTTCTACAACCATAATCATAGAAACAGAGCACAACACAATCCTTAGTATATGTTCTACAACCATAATCATAGAAACAGAGCACAAAGCAATCCTTAATATATGTTCTACAACCATAATCATAGAAACAGAGCACAAAGCAATCCTTAATATATGTTCTACAACCATAATCAGAGAAACAGAGCACAACACAATCCTTAATATATGTTCTACAACCATAATCAGAGAAACAGAGCACAACACAATCCTTAATATATGTTCTACAACCATAATCATAGAAACAGAGCACAACGCAATCCTTAGTATATGTTCTACAACCATAATCAGAGAAACAGAGCACAACACAATCCTTAATATATGTTCTACAACCATAATCACAGAAACAGAGCACAAAGCAATCCTTAATATATGTTCTACAACAATAATCATAGAAACAGAGCACAAAGCAATCCTTAATATATGTTCTACAACCATAATCAGAGAAACAGAGCCCAAAGCAATCCTTAGTATATGTTCTACAACAATAATCATAGAAACAGAGCACAACACAATCCTTAGTATATGTTCTACAACCATAATCAGAGAAACAGAGCACAACACAATCCTTAATATATGTTCTACAACCATAATCATAGAAGCAGAGCACAACACAATCCTTAGTATATGTTCTACAACCATAATCAGAGAAACAGAGCACAAAGCAATCCTTAATATATGTTCTACAACCATAATCATAGAAGCAGAGCACAACGCAATCCTTAATATATGTTCTACAACCATAATCATAGAAACAGAGCACAACGCAATCCTTCGTATATGTTCTACAACCATAATCATAGAAACAGAGCACAACACAATCCTTAGTATATGTTCCACAACCATAATCATAGAAACAGAGTACAACGCAATCCTTCGTATATGTTCTACAACCATAATCATAGAAACAGAGCACAACACAATCCTTAGTATATGTTCTACAACCATAATCAGAGAAACAGAGCACAAATCAATCCTTAATATATGTTCTACAACCATAATCATAGAAACAGAGCACAACGCAATCCTTAGTATATGTTCTACAACCATAATCATAGAAACAGAGCACAACACAATCCTTAGTATATGTTCTACAACCATAATCATAGAAACAGAGCACAAAGCAATCCTTAATATATGTTCTACAACCATAATCAGAGAAACAGAGCACAACGCAATCCTTCGTATATGTTCTACAACCATAATCATAGAAACAGAGCACAACACAATCCTTAGTATATGTTCTACAACCATAATCATAGAAACAGAGCACAACGCAATCCTTCGTATATGTTCTACAACCATAATCATAGAAACAGAGCACAACACAATCCTTAGTATATGTTCTACAACCATAATCAGAGAAACAGAGTACAACGCAATCCTTAATATATGTTCTGCAAGCATAACCATAAAAACAGAGCACAACACAATCCTTAGTATATGTTCTACAACCATAATCAGAGAAACAGAGCACAACATAATCCTTATTATATGTTCTACAAGCATAACCATAAAAACAGAGCACAACACAATCCTTAGTATATGTTCTACAACCATAATCAGAGAAACAGAGCACAAATCAATCCTTAATATATGTTCTACAACCATAATTAGACAAACAGAGCACAACGCAATCCTTAATATATGTTCTACAACCATAATCAGAGAAACAGAGCACAAAGCAATCCTTAATATATGTTCTACAACCATAATCAGAGAAACAGAGCACAACAAAATCCTTAATATATGTTCTGCAAACATAATCATAGAAACAGAGCACAACGCAATCCTTAGTATATGTTCTACAACCATAACCAGAGAAACAGAGCACAGAACAATCCTTAATATATGCTCTACAACCATAATCATAGAAACAGAGCACAACGCAATCCTTAGTATATGTTCTACAACCATAATCAGAGAAACAGAGCACAAATCAATCCTTAATATATGTTCTACAACCATAATTAGACAAACAGAGCACAACGCAATCCTTAATATATGTTCTACAACCATAATCAGAGAAACAGAGCACAAAGCAATCCTTAATATATGTTCTACAACCATAATCATAGAAACAGAGCACAACACAATCCTTAGTATATGTTCTACAACCATAATCATAGAAACAGAGCACAACACAATCCTTAGTATATGTTCTACAACCATAATCATAGAAACAGAGCACAAAGCAATCCTTAATATATGTTCTACAACCATAATCATAGAAACAGAGCACAAAGCAATCCTTAATATATGTTCTACAACCATAGTCAGAGAAACAGAGCACAAATCAATCCTTAATATATGTTTTACAACCATAATTAGACAAACAGAGCACAACGCAATCCTTAATATATGTTCTACAACCATAATCAGAGAAACAGAGCACAAAGCAATCCTTAATATATGTTCTACAAGCATAACCATAAAAACAGAGCACAACACAATCCTTAGTATATGTTCTACAACCATAATCAGAGAAACAGAGCACAAATCAATCCTTAATATATGTTCTACAACCATAATTAGACAAACAGAGCACAACACAATCCTTAATATATGTTCTACAACCATAATCATAGAAACAGAGCACAACAAAATCCTTAATATATGTTCTGCAAACATAATCATAGAAACAGAGCACAACACAATCCTTAATATATGTTCTACAACCATAATCAGAGAAACAGAGCACAAAGCAATCCTTAATATATGTTCTACAAGCATAACCATAAAAACAGAGCACAACACAATCCTTAGTATATGTTCTACAACCATAATCAGAGAAACAGAGCACAAATCAATCCTTAATATATGTTCTACAACCATAATTAGACAAACAGAGCACAACGCAATCCTTAATATATGTTCTACAACCATAATCAGAGAAACAGAGCACAAAGCAATCCTTAATATATGTTCTACAACCATAATCAGAGAAACAGAGCACAACAAAATCCTTAATATATGTTCTGCAAACATAATCATAGAAACAGAGCACAACGCAATCCTTAGTATATGTTCTACAACCATAACCAGAGAAACAGAGCACAGAACAATCCTTAATATATGCTCTACAACCATAATCATAGAAACAGAGCACAACGCAATCCTTAGTATATGTTCTACAACCATAATCAGAGAAACAGAGCACAAATCAATCCTTAATATATGTTCTACAACCATAATTAGACAAACAGAGCACAACGCAATCCTTAATATATGTTCTACAACCATAATCAGAGAAACAGAGCACAAAGCAATCCTTAATATATGTTCTACAACCATAATCATAGAAACAGAGCACAACACAATCCTTAGTATATGTTCTACAACCATAATCATAGAAACAGAGCACAACACAATCCTTAGTATATGTTCTACAACCATAATCATAGAAACAGAGCACAAAGCAATCCTTAATATATGTTCTACAACCATAATCATAGAAACAGAGCACAAAGCAATCCTTAATATATGTTCTACAACCATAATCAGAGAAACAGAGCACAACACAATCCTTAATATATGTTCTACAACCATAATCAGAGAAACAGAGCACAACACAATCCTTAATATATGTTCTACAACCATAATCATAGAAACAGAGCACAACGCAATCCTTAATATATGTTCTACAACCATAATCAGAGAAACAGAGCACAACACAATCCTTAATATATGTTCTACAACCATAATCACAGAAACAGAGCACAAAGCAATCCTTAATATATGTTCTAAAACCATAATCAGAGAAACAGAGCACAACGCAATCCTTAATATATGTTCTACAACCATAATCATAGAAACAGAGCACAACGCAATCCTTAATATAGGTTCTACAACCATAATCAGAGAAACAGAGCCCAAAGCAATCCTTAGTATATGTTCTACAACAATAATCATAGAAACAGAGCCCAAAGCAATCCTTAGTATATGTTCTACAACAATAATCACAGAAACAGAGCACAACACAATCCTTAGTATATGTTCTACAACCATAATCAGAGAAACAGAGCACAAAGCAATCCTTAATATATGTTCTACAACCATAATCAGAGAAACAGAGCCCAAAGCAATCCTTAGTATATGTTCTACAACAATAATCATAGAAACAGAGCACAACACAATCCTTAGTATATGTTCTACAACCATAATCAGAGAAACAGAGCACAACACAATCCTTAATATATGTTCTACAACCATAATCATAGAAGCAGAGCACAACACAATCCTTAGTATATGTTCTACAACCATAATCAGAGAAACAGAGCACAAAGCAATCCTTAATATATGTTCTACAACCATAATCATAGAAACAGAGCACAACGCAATCCTTAATATATGTTCTACAACCATAATCATAGAAACAGAGCACAACGCAATCCTTCGTATATGTTCTACAACCATAATCATAGAAACAGAGCACAACACAATCCTTAGTATATGTTCCACAACCATAATCATAGAAACAGAGTACAACGCAATCCTTAAGATATGTTCTACAACCATAATCATAGAAACAGAGCACAACACAATCCTTAGTATATGTTCTACAACCATAATCAGAGAAACAGAGCACAAATCAATCCTTAATATATGTTCTACAACCATAATCATAGAAACAGAGCACAACGCAATCCTTAGTATATGTTCTACAACCATAATCATAGAAACAGAGCACAACACAATCCTTAGTATATGTTCTACAACCATAATCATAGAAACAGAGCACAAAGCAATCCTTAATATATGTTCTACAACCATAATCAGAGAAACAGAGCACAACGCAATCCTTAATATATGTTCTACAACCATAATCATAGAAACAGAGCACAGCGCAATCCTTAATAGATGTTCTACAACCATAATCAGAGAAACAGAGCACAAAGCAATCCTATATATGTTCTACAACCATAATCATAGAAACAGAGCACAACACAATCCTTAGTATATGTTCTACAACCATAATCAGAGAAACAGAGCACAACATCCTTAATATATGTTCTGCAAGCATAACCATAAAAACAGAGCACAACACAATCCTTAGTATATGTTCTACAACCATAATCAGAGAAACAGAGCACAACATAATCCTTATTATATGTTCTACAAGCATAACCATAAAAACAGAGCACAACACAATCCTTAGTATATGTTCTACAACCATAATCAGAGAAACAGAGCACAAATCAATCCTTAATATATGTTCTACAACCATAATTAGACAAACAGAGCACAACGCAATCCTTAATATATGTTCTACAACCATAATCAGAGAAACAGAGCACAAAGCAATCCTTAATATATGTTCTACAACCATAATCAGAGAAACAGAGCACAACAAAATCCTTAATATATGTTCTGCAAACATAATCATAGAAACAGAGCACAACGCAATCCTTAGTATATGTTCTACAACCATAACCAGAGAAACAGAGCACAGAACAATCCTTAATATATGTTCTACAACCATAATCATAGAAACAGAGCACAAAGCAATCCTTAGTATATGTTCTACAACCATAATCAGAGAAACAGAGCACAAATCAATCCTTAATATATGTTCTACAACCATAATCAGAGAAACAGAGCACAGCGCAATCCTTAATATATGTTCTACAACCATAATCAGAGAAACAGAGCACAAAGCAATACTTAATATATGTTCAACAACCATAATCATAGAAACAGAGCACAACACAATCCTTAATATATGTTCTAAAACCATAATCATAGAAACAGAGCAGAACACAATCCTTAGTATATGTTCCACAACCATAATCATAGAAACAGAGCACAAAGCAATCCTTAATATATGTTCTACAACCATAATCATAGAAACAGAGCACAAAGCAATCCTTAGTATATGTTTTATAACCATAATCAGAGAAACAAAGCAAAAGCAATCCTTAATATATGTTCTACAACCATAATCAGAGAAACAGAGCACAAAGCAATCCTTAATATATGTTCTACAACCATAATCAGAGAAACAGAGCACAAAGCAATCCTTAATATATGTTCTAAAACCATAATCATACAAACAGAGCACAACACAATCCTTAGTATATGTTCTACAACCATAATCAGAGAAACAGAGCACAAATCAATCCTTAATATATGTTCTACAACCATAATTAGACAAACAGAGCACAACACAATCCTTAATATATGTTCTACAACCATAATCATAGAAACAGGGCACAAGGCAATCCTTAATATATGTTCTAAAACCATAATCATAGAAACAGAGCACAACACAATCCTTAGTATATGTTCTACAACCATAATCAGGGAAACAGAGCACAAAGCAATCCTTACTATATGTTCTACAAGCTTAACCAAGAAACAGAGCACAACACAATCCTTAGTATATGTTCTACAACCATAATCAGAGAAACAGAGCACAAATCAATCCTTAATATATGTTCTACAACCATAATTAGAAACAGAGCACAAGCAATCCTTAATATATGTTCTACAACCATAATCATAGAAACAGAGCACAACAAATCCTTAATATATGTTCTACAACCATAATCATAGAAACAGAGCACAAAGCAATCCTTAATATATGTTCTACAACCATAATCAGAGAAACAGAGCACAAAGCAAACCTTAATATATGTTCTACAACCATAATCATAGAAACAGAGCACAACACAATCCTTAATATATGTTCTACAACCATAATCAGGGAAACAGAGCACAAATCAATCCTTACTATATATTCTACAACCATAATCAGAGTAACAGAGTACAACGCAATCCTTAATATATGTTCTAAAACCATAATCATAGAAACAGAGCACAACAAAATCCTTAATATATGTTCTGCAAACATAATCATAGAAACAGAGCACAACGCAATCCTTAATATATGTTCTACAACCATAATCAGAGAAACAGAGCACAAAGCAATCCTTAATATATGTTCTACAACCATAATCATAGAAACAGAGCACAAAGCAATCCTTAATATATGTTCTACAACCATAATCAGAGAAACAGAGCACAACACAATCCTTAATATATGTTCTACAACCATAATCATAGAAACAGAGCACAAAGCAATCCTTAATATATGTTCTACAACCATAATCATAGAAACAGAGCACAAAGCAATCCTTAATATATGTTCTACAACCATAATCAGAGAAACAGAGCACAAAGCAATCCTTAATATATGTTCTACAACCATAATCATAGAAACAGAGCACAAAGCAATCCTTAATATATGTTCTACAACCATAATCATAGAAACAGAGCACAAAGCAATCCTTAATATATGTTCTACAACCATAATCATAGAAACAGAGCACAAAGCAATCCTTAATATATGTTCTACAACCATAATCAGAGAAACAGAGCACAACGCAATCCTTAATATATGTTCTACAACCATAATCAGAGAAACAGAGCACAACGCAGTCCTTAATATATGTTCTAAAACCATAATCATAGAAACAGAGCACAAAGCAATCCTTAATATATGTTCTACAACCATAATCAGAGAAACAGAGCACAAAGCAATCCTTAATATATGTTCTACAACCATAATCATAGAAACAGAGCACAAAGCAATCCTTAATATATGTTCTACAACCATAATCATAGAAACAGAGCACAAAGCAATCCTTAATATATGTTCTACAACCATAATCATAGAAACAGAGCACAACGCAATCCTTAATATATGTTCTACAACCATAATCATAGAAACAGAGCACAAAGCAATCCTTAATATATGTTCTATAACCATAATCATAGAAACAGAGCACAAAGCAAACCTTAATATATGTTCTGCAACCATAATCAGAGAAACAGAGCACAAAGCAATCCTTAAGATATATTCTACAACCATAATCAGAGAAACAGAACACAAAGCAATCCTTAAGATATATTCTACAACCATAATCAGAGAAACAGAACACAAAGCAATCCTTAATAGATGTTCTACAACCATAATCAGAGAAACAGAGCACAAAGCAATACTTAATATATGTTCTAAAACCATAATCAGAGAAACAGAGCACATCGCAATCTTTAATATATGTTATACAACCATAATCAAACAAAGCACACAGCAATCCTTAATATATGTTCTAAAACCATAATCATAGAAACAGAGCACAACGCAATCCTTAGTATATATTCCACAACCATAATCATAGAAACAGAGCACAAAACAATCCTTAATATATGTTCTACAACCATAATCATAGAAACAGAGCACAACACAATCCTTAGTATATGTTCTACAACCATAATCAGAGAAACAGAGCACAAAGCAATCCTTAATATATGTTCTACAACCATAATCATAGAAACAGAGCACAAAGCAATCCTTAATATATGTTCTACAACCATAATCATAGAAACAGAGCACAAAGCAATCCTTAATATATGTTCTACAACCATAATCAGAGAAACAGAGCACAAAGCAATCCTTAATATATGTTCTACAACCATAATCTGAGAAACAAAGCAAAAAGCAATCCTTAATATATGTTCTAAAACCATAATCATAGAAACAGAGCACAACGCAATCCTTACTATATGTTCTACAACCATAATCAGAGAAACAGAGCACAAAGCAATCCTTAATATATGTTCTACAACCATAATCAGAGAAACAGAGCACAAAGCAATCCTTAGTATATGTTCTACAACCATAATCATAGAAACAGAGTACAAAACAATCCTTAATATATGTTCTACAACCATAATCATAGAAACAGAGCACAGCGCAGTCCTTATTATATTTTCTACAACCATAATCAAACAGAGCACAAAGCAATCCTTAATATATGTTCTACAACAATAATCACAGAAACAGAGCACAAAGCAATCCTTAATATATGTTCCACAACCATAATCATAGAAACAGAGCACAAAGCAATCCTTATTATATGTTCTACAACCATAATCATAGAAACTGAGCACAACACAATCCTTAGTATATGTTCTACAACCATAATCAGAGAAACAGAGCACAAAGCAATCCTTAATATATGTTCTACAACCATAATCATAGAAACAGAGCACAACGCAATCCTTAGTATATGTTCTACAACCATAATCAGAGAAACAGAGCACAAAGCAATCCTTACTATATGTTCTACAACCATAATCATAGAAACAGAGCACAACGCAATCCTTAGTATATGTTCCACAACCATAATCATAGAAACAGAGCACAAAGCAATCCTTAATATATGTTCTACAACCATAATCATAGAAACTGAGCACAACACAATCCTTAGTATATGTTCTACAACCATAATCAGAGAAACAGTGCACAAAAGCAATCCTTAATATATGTTCTACAACCATAATCATAGAAACTGAGCACAACACTATCCTTACTATATGTTCTACAACCATAATCAGAGAAACAGAGCACAAAGCAATCCTTAATATATGTTCTACAACCATAATCATAGAAACAGCACAACACAATCCTTAATATATGTTCCACAACCATAATCATAGAAACAGAGCACAAAACAATCCTTAATATATGTTCTACAACCATAATCATAGAAACAGAGCACAAAGCAATCCTTAATATATGTTCTACAACCATAATCAGAGAAACAGAGCACAACACAATCCTTACTATATATTCTACAACCATAATCAGAGAAACAGAGCACAAAGCAATCCTTAATATATGTTCTAAAACCATAATCAGAGAAACAGGGCACAACGCAATCCTTAATATATGTTCTAAAACCATAATCAGAGAAACAGAGCACAAAGCAATCCTTAATATATGTTCTAAAACCATAATCAGAGAAACAGAGAACAAAGCAATCCTTAATATATGTTCTACAACCATAATCATAGAAACAGAGCACAAAGCAATCCTTAATATATGTTCTACAACCATAATCATACAAACAGAACACAAAGCAATCCTTAATACATGTTCTACAACCATAAACAGAGAAACAGCACAACGCAATCCTTAATATATGTTCTACAACCATAATCATAGAAACAGAGCACAAAGCAATCCTTAATATATGTTCTATAACCATAATCATAGACACAGAGCAAAAGCAATCCTTAATATATGTTCTACAACCATAATCATAGAAACAGAGCACAAAGCAATCCTTAGTATATGTTCTACAACCATAATCAGAGAAATAAAGCACAACACAATCCTTAATATATGTTCTACAACCATAATTATAGAAACAGAACACAAAGCAATCCTTAATATATGTTCTACAACCATAATCATAGAAACAGAGCACAAAGCAATCATTAATATATAATACAACAAAAATCGGGTAGGTACAATGGCAAATGTTAATTACTCGCATAGAATTCCAAGTGGCTAAGATATTCCAAAGTATATATAATCGTGGTTAAAGCATTGTAATTACCCTCCATTGCCTAAAAGCACGATAATAGTATAGTTCACAAAATGTAGCTGACAGCGTCAACTGCCCTTCGGCACAACGATAATATAATCCAACAGCAGTATTCACTTCACCATGGATAAAACAAAGGAGCACTCGTTCTGTGTTGCTCAAATATTTATTTAGTAAAACTTGGCTAGCGCTTTCACCCGTAGGCTTCCTCAGGCCATTTCAGCATAAATTCACAATTAATACATTTAAATACTATTTCCTATCATGGATGCTGAGGTCACTACCTGCTATTATACAAATTAAAATACGAAATAATTTTCAATATTATTATAAAAGCTTAATATAATAGTTAATTACATACATATTTAACTAAATGAATATCCACTTATGTATGTAAGTATCTCGTAACATATATATATTTGAAAAATTTTCATATATTTAAAATCAAAATATATACATAGTTACGTAACTTATTAATTTTAAAATTCATTCCTATTAGTTTATATATAACTACTACTGTTTACTATCATTGGACATAACTCTCTCTCACTAATTATGATACAAATGATATCCAATAACAAAATCTTAAATAATTAATCAAATACATACGTAATTAAATCATTAAATGTTTTTAAAAATTTTTTAAAATAATTAAAAACTACAAATAGCTAAGACATGATAGATGCATACTTAGTTAAATAAATAGATATTTTAAGAATTCATGCATATAAATATCTTGCAGTCCTTGCCTACTAGTGTGGGTATTTTTCCATATTATAATAACATACTTATTCAAATTCCTATTGAATACATATATTAAACATGCTTATTAAAATGATAAAAGTATAGAAGCTTATAGAAAATGCATATAAATAGCATACTATTCTCACTTAAAGACATACCTATTCAAACATGATACTTTAGATGTAAATGAGTCATATCAATATTAATGTCAAAAACTTGAACGATATATATGTGAAACAATTATATAATAAATACAAATATTATATACGTCACTTTTTCATTCTAACTCTTTATAGTATAATTATTTATTGATACCTAACTTTCTAGCCTTCAGAGCAAGTTTGATAGAAATTCTATCACTCAAACCCGGTTTATGATCAGCCCTTAGTCTGATAATCCATTTCATTTCATTTTCCTCAGTTTTATTAATTATATCACCACGTCTAATCGTTATGTTATTATTCTGTAGGACCATAAACTTGAATCCATGGTCTGTGGATGTATCTAAGACATGTTTCGAAAAGGCATTATTTTGTGATTTTATTTTAATGTTGTATAAATGCTCCCTAATACGGTCCCTAAGTCATCTATCCGTTTTTCCCACGTAAAATGCGGGGCAAACTATACAGGTAGCAAGATAGACGACGTGGGCCGTATCACAGATAGCTTGTGCTGAAAATGTAAAACATTGTAACGTTTCAGGGTGCATAAAGCTTGCAGTACCATCGATATATGTGCAATACCTACATTTCTGGCAAGGCTTTGTCTCTTTTTTATTATCTGTCCTGTGACCCATTCCTACTCTATTTGGCCCGCATAGCATTCTATATAGATTCATTTTATTTTTATACGTGAATTTTGGGTAGTTACCTACTATTTTTAATATTTTAGGATCTACTGTCAGTATCTCCCAATATTTTTCGTAGATATCTCATACTTGTCACATCCTGTGTGTAGTGTATCAGCACCCTAATATCTTCATTTTTACTTTTACTATCTATGTCACATTCATCGTTACTTATGACAGCTGTTTCAGTATTAACTCCACTGTCAGAAAAGTAGGGCTGTGCTATGTTTCTCCTCATCCCTTCTATTTTATATAGTTCTTCATTTATTTCTCTAGGCTTATAGGATCTCTCTAATAATTGATGTTTCAGGTTACTCAATTCTGTCTTGTATCCAATATCAGTAGAATTAAGACGTGATACCCTCATTGCCTGCCCTCTAATAATATTTTTAAAAGTAAATCCAGGATGCATGCTATTTCTATGCAGCAAGGAGTTTCTATAACAACTTTTCCTATAAACCCCTGTATTAAGGAGACCATTAGGTAGTTTCTCAACATATACATCCAAATATGATATCATATTCATGGATGCTTCCATAGTAAATTTCAAATACTTTGTATGCGCATTAATTTTTGTCAAAAATTCTTTAAGCTTAACTTCATTAGAGGTCCAGATGAGAAAGAGATCATCTACAAAACGTGCATAAAATTTTATGTTTTGCTTGAAATCATTCATCTTAAACAAATTTCTTTCTTCCCAATCTGCCATAACAAGATTGGCGTAGCTATTGGCACATGATGTGCCCATAGCCACGCCATCTTTCTGTATATACGCCTGATTGTTAAATACAAAAACATTGTTACACAGTACTATTTCTATTAAATCACATATTACATCATTATAAGCTTCCGTATATGATAGGTCTATATTAAGTCTCCTGCGAATACATTCTACTCCTTCTTGGTTTGGAATAGATGTAAAGAGAGATTGAACATCTAATGTAACTAACCAATAGGTAGTATCAATAGGAATCTTAGACATCCGGTCATATAACATGATTAGGAACTGTTTGGTATCTCTAAGTATATGTGAATACTTATTCACCACAGGTCGTAATACTGTTTCTAAATATAATGAAATTGGCTCAGTTACCCATCCTTTACCTGCGACAATAGGTCGCATGGGTGAGTGTAAGGGGTGTTTATGAATTTTTGGTACGCCTTGTATGCAGGGTAAAGTAGGATGGTTAACAATACAATAATTAAACAGATCTTCATTTATTTTCCCTTCATTATGTAGTATATTGATTGCAACCAACACTCTTTCAATAACCCTATCAACCGTATTTAATCCAATTGTTCTATAATATTGTCCATCTCTTAACATTTCTGTCATACTTATAATATATTGATCCATATCCATAATGACAGTAGGTCTGCCCTTATCGGCAGGCCTAATCATTATGTTAGGATCATTCATTAGCTCTCTTAATGCCTTCCGTTGTTTAGATGTCAAATTACCATACCATTTCCTTTCACTATTTCTTTTCTCATGTGCGTATAACTCTTGCTCAACTAATTTAGTATATGCATCAATCAAAGGATGTAGGGCTGGTATAAAAGCACTAGGTTTCATATAAACAGTTCTTTCTTTGGTATTCAAACCAAAGTCTAGTTTAAGTTGTATGTTTCTTGTAAAAAGCTTCAAATCAACTATTGTTTGAGTAATATCACTTTTGATAGATGGAATAAATGTAAGTCCTTTCTCTAGAACTGCTTCCTCATCTATGGAGAGGTCTCTTTTGGATATATTCCATATTAGGGAGTTTAAGTTCCTTGCCACATCTTCTTTAGAGTGGGCCCTACATGCTCCTGGTCGGCCACTCTCTTCTTCTGCCATCCCCTGCTCATTGAGCGATCCCTCCCTCTCCTCCATTGGTTTACTATAGGGAAAGGGGATTTTCCTTTGGGGCTACTAATGTCTAAGTTGTAATTAATTACCTTCCTTCTTACAACTATATCATTTGCATCTGGTTCAACTATCTCTGTAATAACATCAGTTTCATCTATCAGTGTTGTCTCTTTTCCATTGCATTCAGGTATTAATAGGGATACTTCATTGACTATATTTTCTTTATGCACTAACGCTGTTGTGACCATAACATTCGCTTTATTTTGGTTACTCACTGTATTACTTTCTTTGTTGGTGGTCATTTCACTTTCAAATACTTTTTTTCTTTAAACATTTCTCTCTAGTACACCATTACTTCTATTACCTGATGTACCCATATCATCCCGCCCATCTTCTTTAGCAGTGCTATCCTGGCCTAATTTGTTATGTACTTTGGGCCAAGTGAAGACTTGTCCTTTTGCAAAATCTTGCATATCCCTTTTAATTTTATTCTGTTTCTGCTCTAATAATTTCTTTTCATATAGGTAAACATCATCCAATAGTTTCTCTAACATATTATCTAATATTGTATTAGGATACATTTCATACAAATACAATTGTTGTTCCTTTATACATTCTCGTAGCGCTACTTCTTGTGGTTTGAAATAAGTGTTCAACAGTTCCATGTAGCGTATGCTCTTGTATCCATGTCTGGTAAAATAGCCGTAACAATCTATGGGTGTGTCAGGTGATGCACTATCTGTTTGTGGTGACACAACAGTAACATTTATGCATCAGGTGATGCTATATGTATCCATGTCCAGTGACACAGTGGTAACATGTGTGTGTCAGGTGATACTGTATTTAGCCATGTGTGGTGACAAAGCAGTAACGTGCATGTGTTAGGTGATGCTGTGTATATCCATGTGTGATGACACAGAAGTAACACGCATGTGCCAGGTGATGCTCTGTGTATCCACATGTTGTGGCACAGCAGTAACATGTATATATCAGGTGATTTTTTGTGTATCTATGTGTAGTGACACAGCTGCAATATGTATATGTTAAGTGATGCCCTGTGTATCCATGCTTGGTGACACAGCCATAACATATATGTGTCTTGTGTATCCATTTCCAGTGACACAGCAGTAACATGTATATGCCAAATGATGCCCTGTGTATTCTTGTCTGTGTGACACAGCCATAATATGTTATATGTGTCAGGTGATACTCTATCCATTTGTGGTGACACAGCATTAACATGTATGTGTCAGGCGATGCTATATGTATCCATGCTTGGTGACCCAGTGGTAACATGTATGTGTCAGGTGATGCTGTGTGTATCCATGATTGATGACACAGCAGTAACACGTATGTACTAAGTGATGCTGTGTGTATCCATGTGTTGTGACACAACTGTAATATGTATGTATCAGGTGATGCACTGTGTATCAATGCCTGGTGACACAGCAGTGACACATATATATAAGGCAATGTTTTGTGTACCCATATCTGTTGACACAGCAGTAACATGTATGTGTCAAATGATGCCCTGCATATCCATGTCTGGTGACACAGCCATAACATGTATGTGTGTCAAGAGATGCTCTCTCTATCCATTTGGGATGACACAACACTAACATGTATGTGTCAGGTGATGTACTATGTATCCATGTCTGGTAACACAGCAGTAACATGTATGTGCCAGGTAAAGGTTGGTTTAAACATGTGGGGGGACACAGCAGTAACATGTATGTCCCATGTGAAGCTCTGTGTTCAATCACTGCCTTTCCAGTCATTTTTATCTGTCTTAGTTATTTATGTCCGAATATTTTACCAACGAATGCAACAAAACATATTTTATGGAGGCCGGAAATATTTACTAGTAAAGTAGATATTGTTATCTTAGCAGAAAACTTCAGTCATACATTTTAAGTCCATTACTGAAATGAAAGAGTTTCAAAAGGTATTAAAGATAATATAAAACTGTCATGTTTGATCACTAGTGATAACAATCTGCAGAAGTTCATTTCTTACTGATTGTGCTTCAACCAAGAAAAAGGAGCAGCAGCAATATATGTTCTAGAACCAAAATCAGAGAAACAGAGCACAATGCAATCCTTAATATATGTTCTACAACCATAATCAGAGAAAGAGAGCACAACACAATCCTTAATATATGTTCTAGAACCAAAATCAGAGAAACAGAGCACAATGCAATCCTTAATATATGTTCTACAACCATAGTCAAACAGAGCACAAAGCAATCCATAATATATGTTCTACAACCATAATTAGAGAAAAAGAGCACAACACAATCCTTATTATATGTTCTACAACCATAATCATAGAAACAGAGCACAACGCAATCCTTAATATATGTTCTACAACCATAATCATAGAAACAGAGCACAACGCAATCCTTCGTATATGTTCTACAACCATAATCATAGAAATAGAGCACAACGCAATCCTTAATATATGTTCTACAACCATAATTAGAGAAACAGAGCACAACACAATCCTTAATATATGTTCTATAACCATAATCATAGAAAAAGAGCACAATGCAATCCTTAGTATATATTCCACAACCATAATCATAGAAACAGAGCACAACGCAATCCTTCGTATATGTTCTACAACCATAATCATAGAAATAGAGCACAACGCAATCCTTAATACATGTTCTACAACCATAATCAGAGAAACAAAGCACAACACAATCCTTAGTATATGTTCTACAACCATAAACATAGAAACAGAGAACAACGCAATCCTTAATATATGTTCTACAACCATAATCATAGAAACAGAGCACAACGCAATCCTTAGTATATGTTGTACAACCATAATCATAGAAACAGAGCACAACACAATCCTTAGTATATGTTCTACAACCATAATCAGAGAAACAGAGCACAAAGCAATCCTTAATATATGTTCTACAACCATAATCAGAGAAACAGAACACAACGCAATCCTTAATATATGTTCTACAACCATAATCAGAGAAACAGAGCCCAAAGCAATCCTTAATATATGTTCTACAACTATAATCAGAGAAGCAGAGCACAACGCAATCCTTAATATATGTTCTACAACCATAATCATAGAAACAGAGCACAAAGCAATCCTTAATATATGTTCTACAGCCATAATCAGAGAAACAGAGCACAACGCAATCCTTAATATATGTTCTACAACCATAATCAGCGAAACAGAGCACAAAGCAATCCTTAATATATGTTCTACAACTATAATCAGAGAAGCAGAGCACAACGCAATCCTTAATATATGTTCTACAACCATAATCAGAGAAACAGAGCACAGCGCAATCCTTAATAGATGTTCTACAACCATAATCAGAGAAACAGAGCACAAAGCAATACTTAATATATGTTCTACAACCATAATCAGAGAAACAGAGCACAAAGCAATACTTAATATATGTTCAACAACCATAATCATAGAAACAGAGCACAACACAATCCTTAATATATGTTCTACAACCATAATCAGAGAAACAGAGCACAACGCAATCCTTAATATATGTTCTACAACCATAATCAGAGAAACAGAGCACAAAGCAATACTTAATATATGTTCTACAACCATAATCAGAGAAACAGAGCACAAAGCAATACTTAATATATGTTCAACAACCATAATCATAGAAACAGAGCACAACACAATCCTTAATATATGTTCTACAACCATAATCAGAGAAACAGAGCACAACGCAATCCTTAATATATGTTCTACAACCATAATCAGAGAAACAAAGCACAATGCAATCCTAACTATATGTTCTAAAACAATAATCATAGAAACAGAGCACAACACAATCCTTAGTATATGTTCCACAACCATAATCATAGAAACAGAGCACAAAGCAATCCTTAATATATGTTCTACAACCATAATCATAGAAACAGAGCACAACGCAATCCTTAGTATATGTTCTACAACCATAATCAGAGAAACAGAGCACAAAGCAATCCTTAATATATGTTCTACAACCATAATCATAGAAACAGAGCACAAAGCAATCCTTACTATATGTTCTAAAACCATAATCATAGAAACAGAGCACAACACAATCCTTAGTATATGTTCCACAACCATAATCATAGAAACACAGCACAAAACAATCCTTAATATATGTTCTACAACCATAATCATAGAAACAGAGCACAACACAATCCTTAGTATATCTTCCACAACCATAATCATAGAAACAGAGCACAAAGCAATCCTTAATATATGTTCTACAACCATAATCATAGAAACAGAGCACAAAGCAATCCTTAGTATATGTTTTATAACCATAATCAGAGAAACAAAGCAAAAGCAATCCTTAATATATGTTCTACAACCATAATCAGGGAAACAGAGCACAAAGCAATCCTTACTATATATTCTACAACCATAATCAGAGTAACAGAGTACAACGCAATCCTTAATATATGTTCTAAAACCATAATCACAGAAACAGAGCACAAAGCAATCCTTAATATATGTTCTACAACCATAATCATAGAAACAGAGCACAAAGCAATCCTTAATATATGTTCTACAACCATAATCAGAGAAACAGAGCACAACGCAATCCTTAATATATGTTCTACAACCATAATCAGAGAAACAGAGCACAACGCAATCCTTACTATACATTCTACAACCATAATCAGAGAAACAGAGCACAAAGCAATCCTTAATATATGTTCTAAAACCATAATCAGAGAAACAGAGCACAAAGCAATCCTTAATATATGTTCTGCAACCATAATCATAGAAACAGAGCACAAAGCAATCCTTAATATATGTTCTACAACCATAATAATAGAAACAGAACACAAAGCAATCCTTAATATATGTTCTACAGCCATTATCAGAGAAACAGAGCACAATGGAATCCTTAATATATGTTCTACAACCATAATCAGAGAAACAGAGCACAAAGCAATCCTTAATATATGTTCTACAACCATAATCAGAGAAACAGAGCACAAAGCAATCCTTAATATATGTTCTACAGCCATAATCATAGAAACAGAGCACAATGCACTCCTTAATATATGTTCTAAAACTATAATCATAGAAACAGAGCACAATGGAATCCTTAATATATGTTCTACAACCATAATCAGAGAAACAGAGCACAAAGCAATCCTTAATATATGTTCTACAACCATAATCATAGAAACAGAGCACAAAGCAATCCTTAATATATGTTCTACAACCATAATCAGAGAAACAGAGCACAAAGCAATCCTTAATATATGTTCTACAACCATAATCAGAGAAACAGAGCACAAAGCAATCCTTAATATATGTTCTACAACCATAATCATAGAAACAGAGCACAAAGCAATCCTTAATATATGTTCTACAACCATAATCATAGAAACAGAGCACAATGCAATCCTTAATATATGTTCTACAACCATAATCATAGAAACAGAGCACAAAGCAATCCTTAATATATGTTCTACAACCATAATCATAGAAACAGAGCACAAAGCAATCCTTAATATATGTTCTACAACCATAATCATAGAAACAGAGCACAAAGCAATCCTTAATATATGTTCTACAACCATAATCATAGAAACAGAGCACAAAGCAATCCTTAATATATGTTCTACAACCATAATCATAGAAACAGAGCACAAAGCAATCCTTAATATATGTTCTACAACCATAATCATAGAAACAGAGCACAAAGCAATCCTTAATATATGTTCTACAACCATAATCATAGAAACAGAGCACAAAGCAATCCTTAATATATGTTCTACAACCATAATCATAGAAACAGAGCACAAAGCAATCCTTAATATATGTTCTACAACCATAATCATAGAAACAGAGCACAAAGCAATCCTTAGTATATGTTCTACAACCATAATCAGAGAAATAAAGCACAACACAATCCTTAATATATGTTCTACAACCATAATTATAGAAACAGAACACAAAGCAATCCTTAATATATGTTCTACAACCATAATCATAGAAACAGAGCACAAAGCAATCATTAATATATAATACAACAAAAATCGGGTAGGTACAATGGCAAATGTTAATTACTCGCATAGAATTCCAAGTGGCTAAGATATTCCAAAGTATATATAATCGTGGTTAAAGCATTGTAATTACCCTCCATTGCCTAAAAGCACGATAATAGTATAGTTCACAAAATGTAGCTGACAGCGTCAACTGCCCTTCGGCACAACGATAATATAATCCAACAGCAGTATTCACTTCACCATGGATAAAACAAAGGAGCACCTGTTCTGTGTTGCTCAAATATTTATTTAGTAAAACTTGGCTAGCGCTTTCACCCATTATTTCCTCAGGCCATTTCAGCATAAATTCACAATTAATACATTTAAATACTATTTCCTATCATGGATGCTGAGGTCACTACCTGCTATTATACAAATTAAAATACGAAATAATTTTCAATATTATTATAAAAGCTTAATATAATAGTTAATTACATACATATTTAACTAAATGAATATCCACTTATGTATGTAAGTATCTCGTAACATATATATATTTGAAATATTTTCATATATTTAAAATCAAAATATATACATAGTTACGTAACTTATTAATTTTAAAATTCATTCCTATTAGTTTATATATAACTACTACTGTTTACTATCATTGGACATAACTCTCTCTCACTAATTATGATACAAATGATATCCAATAACAAAATCTTAAATAATTAATCAAATACATACGTAATTAAATCATTAAATGTTTTAAAAAATTTTTAAAATAATTAAAAACTACAAATAGCTAAGACATGATAGATGCATACTTAGTTAAATAAATAGATATTTTAAGAATTCATGCATATAAATATCTTGCAGTCCTTGCCTACTAGTGTGGGTATTTTTCCATATTATAATAACATACTTATTCAAATTCCTATTGAATACATATATTAAACATGCTTATTAAAATGATAAAAGTATAGAAGCTTATAGAAAATGCATATAAATAGCATACTATTCTCACTTAAAGACATACCTATTCAAACATGATACTTTAGATGTAAATGAGTCATATCAATATTAATGTCAAAAACTTGAACGATATATATGTGAAACAATTATATAATAAATTAATAAATACAAATATTATATACGTCACTTTTTCATTCTAACTCTTTATAGTATAATTATTTATTGATACCTAACTTTCTAGCCTTCAGAGCAAGTTTGATAGAAATTCTATCACTCAAACCCGGTTTATGATCAGCCCTTAGTCTGATAATCCATTTCATTTCATTTTCCTCAGTTTTATTAATTATATCACCACGTCTAATCATTATGTTATTATTCTGTAGGACCATAAACTTGAATCCATGGTCTGTGGATGTATCTAAGACATGTTTCGAAAAGGCATTATTTTGTGATTTTATTTTAATGTTGTATAAATGCTCCCTAATACGGTCCCTAAGTCATCTATCCGTTTTTCCCACGTAAAATGCAGGGCAAACTATACAGGTAGCAAGATAGACGACGTGGGCCGTATCCTAATAGCTTGTGCTGAAAATGTAAAACATTGTAACGTTTCAGGGTGCATAAAGCTTGCAGTACCATCGATATATGTGCAATACCTACATTTCTGGCAAGGCTTTGTCTCTTTTTTATTATCTGTCCTGTGACCCATTCCTAATCTATTTGGCCCGCATAGCATTCTATATAGATTCATTTTATTTTTATACGTGAATTTTGGGTAGTTACCTACTATTTTTAATATTTTAGGATCTACTGTCAGTATCTCCCAATATTTTTCGTAGATATCTCATACTTGTCACATTTATTTATTTTTATTTATTTATTTGCAGTTGGTTTACCAGGATAGTCCATTGGGCCAAAAGAACCCGTTTTCAATGGAGTCCTGGGGAGAAAAGCTCCAATACAGACAAAAATTAGGTGCATACAAATATAAAATACAAAAGATTGTACAGAGTAAAAACATAAAACATTTAAGTTCACAATTCAAAAGCATTCTAATCAGTACAGTATGATGAGGATAAATGAGAGGTAGGAAAAAGAAGGGGTAATGTGATAAACATCTAGAGGAGTTATTCAAGCAGACATCAAAACCTTACAGAGTAGGTAAGTTGATGGAACTTTGGTTTAAAAGGTAGAGATATGTATCAAAATGTAAAGGATGATGAGATATAATAAATTTATGAGGGGAGAGAGCAAGAGCAGTCCCATTGGGACCTCAGGTATGTATGGAGAGATTTTTAAATGTGGCGGTTAGAGGTGGTACGAATGGTTGGTGGGAGTGAGTTCCAGAGGCGGGCAAGGTTGAAGGATAGTAGGTGTTTACCTGGGGGGTGAGATGGTTTATGGACTTCTAGTAGGTTTTGATTGTTAGATCTTAATACTCTGTTTGGTAGGTGCATTTTAAAGGCAGAGGACAGGGATGGACAAAGAGAAGGACTAAGAATGAGCTTGTGAGCGAAAGTCAGCTCAGCTGTATATAAGTAAGATGATTAGGTAGTTCGAGCCAGTTTAGGGTTTGGAGAGAAGAACAGTGGTGTGTGTAGGACCTGTGTCCATTAAGCGAATTTGGCGATTTTATTATAGCAGGAGGATAGCTGGTTTTTAGAGAGGACTGAAGGTTGGTCAATAGTGGGGCCCCATAGAGAAGGGAGGGATGAGAAAAGAGGAGGCGAGTGTGATTTTGGAAGAGCTTGTAAGGTACTGATTGTGGCGGTAGAGCATACCTAGTTTGATGAGTTTTTAATATTTAGTTGTAGATGGAGTTGTAGCTAAGCCTATTATCAATATGAACACCAAGTAGCTTTGTTTCAGTCACTAGTTCAGGGGTAAGTTATTTTGGCTGGTAATTGAGAAAGAGTTTATATTGAAGGAAGTGGACTTGGAGGGGTAAATACCATAAGTTTTGTTTTGGAGGCATTGAGTGCCAAGTGATTTTCTCATCCACTGCTCGGTAATTAAAAAGCTTCCTGGGTAAGTGTTTGGAGCTGAGAGGAGGAGGTGGCAGAGCAGATAATAGTAGAATCATCTGCATATTGGATGATGTTTGCAAAGGAATTGATTTATGGAAATCATTTATAAATATATTAAAGAGGAGGGACCAAGAATAGATCCTTGAGGGACTCCAGTGGGGGTACTAAGGAAGGGAAGTGGCCTTTTCCATTTAACAGCTTGGTTTCTATTTGATAGATAGCTAGAGAACCAATTTATGGAAGGCGGAGAGAGGTTAAGTTTTGACAGTTTGGTTAAGAGCAGATTGTGTGAGATAGTGTCGAAGGCCTTGGAGAGGTCAAGTAGTAGGGTAGAGACTATGTGGCGGAATCACGTGCAGTGTTAACAGTCTCAAGGAATGATAAGAGAGCTGTGATAGTGCTGTGGTTTGGCCTGAATCCATGCTGTGTAGGAGTTATAAGGTTGTTGTCCAATAGATGTGGCAAGAGTTGAAGGTGGGCGCATTTTTCAGGATTTTAGAAATAGGGACAGGATAGCAATAGGACGGAAGTTGTTGATGCTACAATTGTTACCTCCTTTATGTAGAGGGATAATGAATGCTTGCTTCCACAGTTGGGGCACAGTGCATTCATGAATAGATCGGTTGATTAGAATGCTGATGGGATAAGCAATAGCCTCTGCAGCTATGCTTAGGAAGTAGGAGGGAATGGTGTCAGGGGCATTAGTGCAAGGCTTCAGTTTCTGGAGAAGTTTCTTTATAGTGGAAGTGGGTGTAGGTTTTAGTGAGAATACAACATCCTGTGTGTAGTGTATCAGCACCCTAATATCTTCATTTTTACTTTTACTATCTATGTCACATTCATCGTTACTTATGACAGCTGTTTCAGTATTAACTCCACTGTCAGAAAAGTAGGGCTGTGCTATGTTTCTCCTCATCCCTTCTATTTTATATAGTTCTTCATTTATTTCTCTAGGCTTATAGGATCTCTCTAATAATTGATGTTTCAGGTTACACAATTCTGTCTTGTATCCAATATCAGTAGAATTAAGACGTGATACCCTCATTGCCTGCCCTCTAATAATATTTTTAAAAGTAAATCCAGGATGCATGCTATTTCTATGCAGCAAGGAGTTTCTATAACAACTTTTCCTATAAACCCCTGTATTAAGGAGACCATTAGGTAGTTTCTCAACATATACATCCAAATATGATATCATATTCATGGATGCTTCCATAGTAAATTTCAAATACTTTGTATGCGCATTAATTTTTGTCAAAAATTCTTTAAGCTTAACTTCATTAGAGGTCCAGATGAGAAAGAGATCATCTACAAAACGTGTATAAAATTTTATGTTTTGCTTGAAATCATTCATCTTAAACAAATTTCTTTCTTCCCAATCTGCCATAACAAGATTGGCGTAGCTATTGGCACATGATGTGCCCATAGCCACGCCATCTTTCTGTATATACGCCTGATTGTTAAATACAAAAACATTGTTACACAGTACTATTTCTATTAAATCACATATTACATCATTATAAGCTTCCGTATATGATAGGTCTATATTAAGTCTCCTGCGAATACATTCTACTCCTTCTTGGTTTGGAATAGATGTAAAGAGATTGAACATCTAATGTAACTAACCAATAGGTAGTATCAATAGGAATCTTAGACATCCGGTCATATAACATGATTAGGAACTGTTTGGTATCTCTAAGTATATGTGAATACTTATTCACCACAGGTCATAATACTGTTTGGCTATACATCTATGATAATAGGTAAT